>NW_010130512.1:5901-55433 GCF_000699245.1 Pterocles gutturalis | reverse complement strand
AAAAAAAAAAAATCACAAATCAAGACTCTAGCAGAGCTAAAACCAAATTTTGGACAAAAAGACTTCCCTTGATGGCGATAACTCAGATTGTGTTCAGACAGGCCTGTACAGGGTATTATGCCTACAGAATTCTGCATGGACAGAACTAAAAAGTGCTCTCTGTCTCGATTTTGTCACACTGCTCCTGGAAATTGTGGATTCTGTCCTTCCTTGAAAATGTGAGAGCTTTACCCATGGCTGCTGCAAAGCTATTTCCAGTGAGAGCTCCCAGGCTACACTCCAAATCACAAAGAGGCTAAGAGAACAAAAATCCAGAATAAAAAAAAGTTGCAGTCACCTTGGAAACCAGACAAAGGCTGGAGGATTCTCCCTCTTGGAAGATTTTAGCTACTACATCAACTGAATGTTTCAAGTCTGTTCAACACAAATTGCTTTCCAGGCCAACTACCCTAAAATGAGAAAGCTTGCTCTTTGGGAAGATGTGTGACTATGCAGACACACGCACAGATGCACACCCACTCCTACATTTTTGTGATTTCAATGACTTCTTTTATCTCTGTTATACTATGATGTTTTCAAAATTTGTTATGGAAAGATTCAAAACTCTGCCCATTATTCAGATATTAGTGTCACTTAAGTCAGAGCAGAAAGATCCAAAATTTGCCTTTGTTATTGTCGCCTTCCCTGTGAAGACTATTATGTGAAAACATCCAGTATTCAGTTTAACATCAACCAATCTTTATTTCAACTTTAAGAAATACAATAATCTGAACAAGCTTTCAGAAAGTGTATTTTTACTCTTCGCTACTTGCTATATATCTGTGGTTGCCTAATTCTTTCATAAAATGCATATCTGACAGCACATCCAATAATACATTAAAATGCCATTTTATGGTGACATCTATGAATGACTCCATATATTATGCAACACTCTATCCCTGTACGTACCCCGAAAGCAAAATCAAATATTTAGCAACACCAAATGTTGTTCCCTATTTCTCATAATAGATCTTATGGCCTGAATGCAACAGAAGCTACACGATTGTGTTAATATTTTATGTATCATGCTATTTTAATTACATTTTAACACATAAACCTTAAGTCAGGCAGAGAAAGGATGGAGGGATTTTTTATTACTACTGCTACTGGGTCAGTGAGAGCTGAATCAATAGAAACTTCCATGTTGGCAATTAGCAATCAAGATAGCCACGAACCAGAGGCAAGCTGCTATGTAACATTACTCATTCCAGCTTTTTTTTAAGTAAGGTTGCACACGTGAGAAAGCTGAGGCTCAAGAGTGATTAAGATGTGCTGTAGCTACAATAAAGGGGTCCCACAGAGGATACAAGTAAATGCAATCTCTGTCTACTCAAGTGGGGCTGGTAGTCAGATCTGATTCATCTCAGATACAGACCAACGGTAACGTCAATCCTATTCCCACTCTCATATGTAAAAAGGAAAAGCAACAAACAGGCAGCTATGGAATTAACTGACCTCCTGGTGATTGTTCTGGTTAAATAAAAAATCCTAAAGCTCTGATGTAGAGTAAGCAAAGTGTGCTAAGGCACAAGCTGATAAGATTAAAACCTCTGGCAGGGACAGGACCAATACTCTGCAGAGCTGAGGCTGAGTCCTAATAAGTAAAAATAGTTTAAGATAAGCGACCAGTGCCCTGAGGTACCACTACCTGGATCTTTGTTTGCCCAAAACAACTACCATTTCTGCAAGTAAATAAATGCATCAGTTCAAGACCCACCAGACACTGCACAGTAGGCATGGAGAATGATCAGACCGGCACTGAATATCTTACAAGATCCAGAAAGGGCTGTTAAGAGCTGACTGGTCAAAAAGTGAAGCTGCTGTTGCCTACACTGAGTCTTCATAATAAAATAAGGTCCGTGTTAAGCATACTTCTACAAAAGCACTAGAAGTCCTGAATACATATGGCAGTTTGCAGGAACAAAGCAGAACACAAGAATAATATCTACATGACCGAAAAGCCTCCTACCAGAGCTAGTACACTGGCACAAAGCACAGAAGACGAACCCTCTTCTCAATAATGCCAGTTTTTCTGGTGATGAAAATCTTCAAAGTAATTCATTTCTGCACCAATAAATAAGAATCTAAAATTAACAGCTGCCGCTAAACAAAATCTCCAAAAGAGAAGAGGGGGTATTGAGGGCTGCACAAGTCCTCTGTGTAATAGGATATTCTCCTAGAAGAAAAGAACTCTATACTATTTAAAAGTGCTTTATGCTTTCATAACCTTAAAAGAAAAGAAAAAAAAAGCCTTAATTTACTGCAGCCTCCACATCCTTTAGAATAAAATCATAAGTCGGGAAACTTCAACTATCTTTCAATGCCTATAAACTTCTTGGTGCTAGGAACTGACTTTGATGTTTAATCCCATTAATGAAAAATAGGACAAACACCTATTTAGGCCATTTTCTTCCAATTCAGTTAGCATTCTGTGAAACATTTCTACTTCTTCATCACTAAAGAAATGCTGTATTGTGTATGCAGTTCATTTAGAATTAAGTATCTAAGCCTAGCATTTGTGAGGATTTTGGCATTACATATAGAAAATACTCCCTCTCCCCTCAAAATACTGCCCCACCAGACGTCAAAAAAAAAGGAGAAACTTTCATATTCTGACTCTTCCTTCCAAAAAGACAAATCCAGTGTACTGGAGTAGCCAAAGCAACAGCTTCTTCTTCTGCTTTATCAAGGTCCTGGGTCTCAAAAGGCCTGAATGGCTGCTACCAGCAACTTTATTCCCAAATGCACTCTGAAATACTGTACTTCCACTTCTGTTTTGTGGATCCTCACACTCTTGCCTTTGGAAAGTCCATTTTGGGTGGCTTCAATGCACCAAATCACTAATTTATATTGTGGTTAAGTTTCTGTTTGTTTAAATAAAGAAGCCTCAACCGGCTTGGTGGCTTTTCCCCCACCATGTGGTCTGGTGGCTATTTTCTCAATATGTTTCCTAAATGAGCCCTCTGTTGCTGAAGAGATTTAATAACAGAACTTCAGCTATCTCTGGGCCAAGCGCTCGTGTCTCTGAAGTTCACAAAATCAAGTTGCAGTTATTTACATCTTTAAAAGCAATACATAGAGCAACACCTGTGCATCCCATGCTAACAGGAAGGAAGGAGTATTTGCATAACACACAAAGAAACACTCGTGTAGCAGAGGAGCAAGCACCAGACTATCACACTGCACTGCAAGGAAGATCAAGCAAGTAGAGAACAGTTTCATGTGAAATAAAATATATGATTCCTTTTATTTAAAAGTGGTCCCCTAAATTCAGTGCGCTGGAAATGGTGAAAACACACAGATTTTATGATCCTGCTGGTAACAGCAAATAGTTGATAAAGTTAGGAACTCAATACAAATTACAGATAACCAATATGAAAGGTGATAGTGGAGAACTGAACTGCTTCCCCATGAAACTGACCCTTTGTGAGTATTCACAAAGCAAAGTGAGAAGCCTTTTACAACAGGTTTTTGCAGAGCAGCTGAAATTAAAATGAATAAGTTAAGAAACAGAGTCTCTTCCTCTACAAGTTGTGAATCAACAAAAAGTGTCTGCTGGGTTTTGGGTAAAACGTCATTTTGATGACACTAAAACTCAAGCTGTGTTTTCAGGGCGGGAGGGTGGCACAAGTGATTTTCAGACTTACCTTTTCTGATTCATAAGCAGCTCTCTATGGAGATCTTGGTGATTCCGGGATGACTTCACAGGATTAATTAATTTCTGAGGTCTAATTAACTCAGGATTGTCATCATCTATGTAGTCTGGTTCAGCCATAATCTTTCTTGGAATGGGATATGGATCTTTGGGTTCAGTGTCCTTATTCACAGTATCTGTAAAAGAAGGGAAACACTGCAGTAAATTTTGTCTGTAGTAAGTAAAGCAATCTCTGGCAATTCCGCCTCCGTTCGCTGTTGCTGAAATTTGCATGCAGAATCTGGCACGCTGCAACTATCAATTTGATAACACACCAGCCCCTCAAAAAGACCCACAAAAAATAATCTCACAGCACATGGGTTTACAGAGGTGAAGCAATGGGACATGAAAGGAAAGGCGAGGGACCTCCATTAGCCTGACAGGCAAAACAGCTGAGTGCTGCACACTGTGTAGTACAGAGCTATGTGACACATCAGAGAAACACTGGGATTTGCTGCGTATTTTCCAGTAGAAGCTGAATATGCGCTTTGAGATGCCACTGTTACCAGCCCTTCCTCTCTCACTCTACATGCTGTAAAACCTGTCTACGTTCACTTTCAATTTAATCCCCAAACTATTTTGTTTCATTAGGGATCTTATATTGTTGCTCACTGTGTGTGATTCAAAATCCAGTTGACATAGTGGAATTTCCAGTAGAAGCTGAATATGCGCTTTAATTGAGATGCCACTGTTACCAGCCCTTCCTCTCTCACTCTACAGGCTGTAAAACCTGTCTATGTTCACTTTCAATTTAATCCCCGAACTATTTTGTTTCATTAGGGATCTTATTGTTGCTCACAGTGTGTG
Source organism: Pterocles gutturalis (assembly GCF_000699245.1). Taxonomy (NCBI): domain Eukaryota; kingdom Metazoa; phylum Chordata; class Aves; order Pterocliformes; family Pteroclidae; genus Pterocles; species Pterocles gutturalis. The sequence continues at coordinate 50,893 of NW_010130512.1, read as the reverse complement.
ATTCAAAATCCAGTTGATATAGTGGAAAGAATTCCACTAACACTTCAGAACGTGAATGCTGAACAGTGTCACCATCCCCCTGCTTGGGCCACATGTGCACTTACAGATGATGAAGCAAAACGACAGGACCAAGTTTTCAGCAGATGCTGGATTTGAATGTGTCCAGTGAATCCAGCATAGCTCTTTTGGTTTCTTTGTTTGAACGGATGATGTGAACTGTGTTCTATTGGTGCTACTTCTCACACACCAAGTTTCTGCAGAGCAAACCCGATGAGAAATGGCTTACCAGTGTGAGCCGCTCGCAGGGTGGCCCCTTGTTTTTCAAGGCAAGTTTATACGTAGCGTTTTTGAACTCTGGGGGGGTGCTAGTTCTCACAGGGACCTCTGAAACTATTATAGAAATTGCACACAGTTCAAAACTATGTAAGTCTATTGCTGTACATGACATAAACCTCTTACTGATATTGATCATGTAATAGAAATACTTCTCCCATCACCCGTCCAGAGTACTTCTTGCTTCAGTCCATGTAATAGAAATACTTCTCCCATCACCCCTCCAGAGTCCTTCTTGCTTCAGTCAAGCAACCACCTATCACCACATGTGCCAAGTATACAGAATCATTGGAAAACTGAGGTCAGAAGAAACTTGGAATATTTCTCATCCAACCTCCTGCTGAGAGCAGGAACAACTCTGAGATCAGACCAGGTTGCTCAGGGCTTTACCCAGTAAGGTCTTGAAGTCCTCGAAGGCTGCACAGCCTTTGTGGGCAACCCTGCTTGCCTGTCTTAATGGTGACGTTTTTCTTTACACCCATACAAACCTCTTGTTTCAATCATGCCCACTGCCTCTCACCCTCCGGCCATGCACCATGGTGAAGAGCCTGGCTCCATCTAAGTTCCTCTCAGGCATGGGGGGTTGCTGGTAGGTCCCTCCCCCAAACCCTGCCTCTGCTCCGGGCTGATCCAGCCCCAGTCCCTCAGCCTCCGCCACAGCACCTGCACCCCCGCCCCCAGCCCATCTCAGTGGCCCTTCACTGAATTCCTATCTCAAATCCCTCCCTGTTTCATTGCATGCATGCCATATAAAAAAAACCCTAAACCCCCCAAAACCCCAAACCACAGCATACTTCTCAATATATACTACACAGCACCATGTCAGTAATAAAAAGTGTGTGGAAATCTATTCTCTTTACCATAGACAACGAATAAACTAGCTACAGTCTTTTTTTTTTTTTTTTTTTAAATAAGAACACAGCAGTTCATACCTCCTCAGCGTTCACGTCTGGCTTATCAGAAGTAAAACAACTCAAGTGTTACATATCGAGCCTCCACCCAGAATAAACCTGCTCTGTAAATATTTGGTTTCCTGCACTCCTCTATCAGTTCCGCTGCACTGATGGGGCTGTGAGTCTTCTAGAAAGCATTTATCATTGACAGCGCTCCGCTAAAGTAAATCCAAAACCAACCTGCGGCTTCTTCAAGACACGTCTTCTGTTTGCTCAGGCGAAGATGAAAAATGCAGAAGTACCCTACAACTATCTGTCATAAAGAATGTACTATTTTTCTAACACGAGCCCCTGAAAAACAATTTGATTTGATCATTTCTCAGAAAGTTTGATGTAATACTTTGCAGCACGTAGATTTGCTTTTGGCAAGCCGTTAAAATGAATTCTATTTATTCTTCTTTCTTCTGTCCCATCTCTATTTTTAAAAACGTGTATTCAACTCAGAGGTCAGGAACCGCGGTTTCCTAATGTAACATGAACTCTACTAGCAGCAAACTTGAATGAATAAAACTCCCTTGGGAACTGAAAACGCTTTCTGTGTGTGATTAAGCTGTAAATCATTTCAGCTAGGAGCTGAACGGAGCCAGTGAAACAGGGCACCCAGTTCCCACTCTGTGAATCCTCTCACACTTTTTGCAAACGTCAGTCTGGCTGGAGGCCATCGACCAGTCCTGCAGAGTCACTGTGTAATATTATACACAAACAATACAGCTAAGACAGTGTGATTTCTACCCACACCCTTTCCAAGCAAACATTTACAAAAGCCCAGGCAAGTTTCACATAAAAAGGAAACTGAGGCACAAAGGATTCACCACGCAACAGCAGAGAGGAACAGAGCTGGCAGTGCACCCCCAGAGCTTCATTTGGAGATCCAGGCTCACACCTATAAACCAGTCAAGCTCCATGACAGATTCCCTTAAAAGTCCTTAAACAAAGTTTAATCAATGTTCAAGCAATAACAATTAAAGAAATATTAATTCCATGAGTCTCTAGTGCTCATCACCACAGAAGTCATAACCCATAAAGGTGCTTTCAGATCATCACCAGGTGCAACAGTGGGACACGAATCATCCAAGCACATTCTGTGATTCTGTGATTCTGTGAATACGCTGCCTTAAGAGCATCCAAGAGGCTCCTTTTAACCATCTGCTGTTACACATTCAATTGAGAATGCACAACCCATTTCTGTGTTTCCCTCTTACCTTGCTCCAAAACAAAGGAAAGAGACTTGGACGTTGGGGATGTTTCAGCTGAGCTTGGCTCAAGTTAAATACACCCACTAATGGAGCAGGTGCCTTGAGCCAGTGCAAACGCACAAGCAGCACAAAAGCATTTACCTACCTTGTCTTGACCTGTCTGAGTAACTCTCACAGACTTTGTCTATGACTTCTTACATACACATGGATTTTCATCGAGAAAGAATAAACCAGGATCCTGCATGGAAGAGGAATTTTCACTCCTCAAGCAGAACTGCAAAGCAATTTCAATATCCCTCCAGACAATGTCACTGTATAAAAATAACTCAAGTATCCTCCCAGACAGAAGTTTAATGTTTTCAGACAAAAAGATTCTCTTAGAGCAATCAAGAACAATGGTACCTCAGTCTTGGAGAGCCAAGGCCAAGTGGTCACATACTTGCAATTTTCTCATTTATTTTCCTTGGAGCGCAAGTAAATTCAGGGAGAACGGAAGAGACCCTTCAAGTTGATCACAGTGAATAGATACAACGGAACCAGGGCATTGCCAGAAGCATGCAAGTTACATGTGGCAGAACATGTCCCATAGACACATTTACTTCCAATGTTAGTTATTTTTTATTCTACCTACAGAGGATTTTTTTCTGCAAGAGTCCCTTAATGGCAGTAACACTGGAAACACAAATGCAAAGAGAGCTACAGCCAGCCACTAGTGTTTTTAACAGATTCAAAGTAGATCTTAACAACCCCGGGTTAAGGATTCAGCAGCTGACAGAGCTTTTGCTACAACAGGTCTCCCATGGCTTCCACAAGAGGGAAGTTCATGCCAAAAAACCCCTTGTGTTTATATGGTATTCAGGGAATTGCATTTATTTTCTATCTGGTATTCCTCATACCAGAAATCACCCTCTACATATGGAATCTGAATACAAAAATTCCTGTGAGACACCATATATTTGTCTTATTATACGTATATATGGCGTTTTCACCCTTCAAATGATTCCCACAATTATTTCCAGCTGTGAAAGCAGAGGTAGAGTTGAGGCCCCCTAAAAAGCAGATAAATAAATGCCTAAAAATACCAATGAACATCAAAATAATAGACTAGTCCAGGATCCAAAAGTTACATTAAGGCTAAATTCACATTATTTCCTTTTTGCCTTAATAAATGCTTGAATTAATATCTTCCACAGAAGCCTTAGCTGAATACCTCCCGAAGATTTCATTCTCAAAAAAGCTTCAACATCTGTTCTGAGCTGTACTGTAAACTATCAAACGCTATTTTTTAAAAACTTACATTTTTAGCCCTTTAAACTACCGTGTAGGCTTGTGGTTTGTTACAAGTAACCCAGAGGCATTCTTTGAGAAGAAATATGGTTTTACTCTCCCTCCTCTGATTTCAAGAGGAATATGAATAAAAATTCCTCAGCACGTCTCCGCTCAGACGTTACACGACCAACACTGCGTTCCATCAGCCAGCTTGGGTGGAAAGCAAAAAAGCTACTTAAACACAGAGAGTGCTTTCCAGACACCATCTCAGCACTGTTTGCACATGAAAGCTCACCACCGCTATAATTTTTATCTATATGCTCTCAGTGCCATAAGAGGCACTTGACTAGAGCGATTTACTTGATTAATCCTTGATTATAGATATCATTAATAACTTCCCACAGCTCACTCTTTAATTCAAAATAAGAGTTCCTGAAAACAGAATACAAAATACTCTTCCCAGCCAAGACGCTCAAGCCAGCCACCATCCAAGGAGTTTGGCTCTTACTGACACTGCCTTTCGCAGCTGAGAGAGGTGACAGGGTTTGGATCATGGCAAAACACAGCCAGAAGCCAGACTGCCTGTGGATGGAGAGGGAAGGACCACTGAGGTCCTGGTGGCTGCAATTCCTCCCATCCCCTCATGCTGTGTTCAAAAAGGCTGCCACTCCCCAACCACAAGAGTTCTGCTTCTCGATCAGGAGCGTATCTTCACCTGCCTCAAAATCAAGGCAGTGTTGTACTTACTGTGCCATAGGGATCACTCATCGAACATCATCCTGTTACCAGATTACTTACTGTATTACTATTCTTCAAAAAAAAATGAAGATCATCAGACTTTTAAACCCTTTGACAGGCGTCTGGCTTTTGTTTACGGCTCCAGCCTTGCCTTACTGATCTTAGGCAGGTTATTTCATCCATGTGTCCCAGGTCAAACACACACAAGACAAGAGCACCTTAGAAACCACGACGAGCTTCTGCAAGGCCAATCTTGATGTTTCTTGTCATGCACTTTAAAAACTTCACATGAAGTAACAAGACTGAAAAACTTCTGTCCATACTGTGCCAGAACAGTTGAACTCACAGCACCTTCCTTACACTGGGTATCTTCAGTTAATGGCTTCATTAGTTGCATGGCTGCTTAAAGACTGACAGTCCATGTAGACTTCTCTCAGGAACAAGGGTACCGCTCACTTGATCAGGGCAGTCTAAAGCAGACTCAGTGATGTCAAGAATATGGAAAGAAGCAAAGCTTGCTAGCTACTGAAGCTGTTCCTGTTGTCACTTTAGAGGATATTAAAATGACTAAACCACTCAAAATCTCAAAGAAATGCAGTTAATGCTCACTTTCTTCCCTTATGTACTCCTGAGAGTGTAATGTCAAGAAAGCAGAGATAAAACATCCACTAGATGTGCAACCAGAAGAAAGAAGGTCATTTTAAAGATGTTTGCATTGGCACTGACACCTAAAGGGAGACCAAGTACAAGATTTAGGGCAGTGCTCCACACTGTTACCATTCTCTCAAATGCAAAGAGCTGCTTACGGCTCTCATTCAATTTAAACACCACCAGGCAGCCTCTGTTCCTGTGCTTTGAAGTTCAGACAAATCTTGGGTGCTAAGTGAAGAGCCTAGATCTCCCCAGAGGCTGAGGGCCAAGGGGCAGTGCTGGTGAGGACAGAATGGCTAGTCCCTCTTGGTCTCTGGTCTACTTGGAAAAGAGATGCAGAAAGACACAAACAGCTTTAAGAACACCCTCACCTTCCACTAAAATCACCAGGCCCAATGAACAGGAATTTGTATTAAGCCAAAAGAATTTTCCCTCAGACTGCAAGATCTGCGATGAAGGTCCTTGCCACTGGCTTTGAAACCAGCTGAAAGTACCAGCTCTAAATAGCTGGATTCTTCTTCTCTTGCCCAGTTAAAAAGACAAAGAGGTATCAATGCAGTTGTGAAATTAAAGTTGGAAGATGAGAGAAAGAATCACAGAATCATAGAATGGTTTGGGTTGGAAGGGACCTTAAAGACCATCTGGTTCCAACCCCCCTGCCACGGGGTAAAGGAAGTACCTCTCCCCTCCTACTGCAACAGGAGGTCTCCACGCAAAGCGGGCTGTGAGAGCACTGGGAGAGAAGAAGGAGATGGAGACCTTCACTCACCACTGCAGGTATCAGATCCCCTTTCTGTCAGACCCGGGCAAAACTCAGATATAGGCCTTCCTTGCAACAAACAACTTAGCACGTCATACAGGCAGTGGAAGAGACAGAACAATGCAGGATGAAGACTAGCACGCTGTGACCAGCGCCCATCTTCCCTAAGTCCTGGTCTGTGCTCAGCCCACTGGAACACCATGGCTCCAATCTGGGACTACTAACGGCACATAAAGCAGACTATGCATCTCACACCACTTCTCAAAAAGTCCTGCATGTTTATTAAGGACTTTATATTCTCCATGCTCATTTTGTTCAGGTCCTTGTGATTACTGAAATCCCCAGACAGGGTTGGGAATGCAGAGGGCCATTCTGATGGCAAGGAGAAGACCCAGTGTTTTGGACACTTCTTGTCAAAAAGACCGTTCGTAACTATATTGCTTTCTTCCTGCAGAACAACAGCGTGTCATGCATGCAGCCCCTCTCCTCCATCTCATCTAAAGTCATTTATTTGAAGGGAATAAAATCATGACTTGCAAAGGCACGCAACTGAATATATCTGGCTTTCACCAATACACTACGCAGGTAATTATTACACCGCAGTAAACACAACTTTCAGGAGAAGATCACTGAAATTATATCTCCTAGGAAATGCACTCCACAGCACAGTTTGCAACTAGATTAATCCCAAAAGGTAAGTAGAAATTTATTTACACATGGGTCAACTGATCCATATGCGATTCTGAAATGACGCATTTTTTTTAAAGAGATTTTAAGACTGGAAAAGCAAATGAGATCAGTTTATATTCCCTGCAGCTACAATGCACCATCAGTGTCCTAGGTCGGTCACTCTGGACCACTACACTAAAAATCAGGGCAGGTTTGGTTGGATCAAATGTAACTACATTAAAATATGGGATTTCCTATGAAAACAGGGCCTTGGTGCAAAATCAGAAGTCCAAAGAAAGGACAGTTTCTTCAGGGCTCCACTGTTGCAAAATGTTAAGAACTATCAAACAGTGTCACCCAGTGGTAAAAGACTTCCTGCAGACAGGAACAGCGTCGAAAAAGTCAGGGGAGAGAAAGGGGAGAACTGACCCAAATCCCTGTTTATATACAAAACCTCTAAACTCAATGGGCAAACAGACTAAATCCCACACCATTTTAGCAGAAAGTCTTACTTCTAAGTCACTCCATTTCTGAAAATATCCGCATTAGAGGACAGTGATTCTTCAAATATAAAAGTTTTAACACTGAAGAGGTGTCTTTCTGATGGAGAGAGGGAAATCCAGAGCAGCCAGCAGCCTCTTACTAATTGGGAGAGGGGAAATATTTCAAACATCTGAGGTGAGACGCTTAAATGGTGAATTTTGAATGCTCTTAAATCCAGTTCACAAGACTTCAGAAAGATTCTTCCAAGGAAGAAACATGTAAATGGTGGTTGTTTCTGCACTTGTTCTGCATTTTCTTCACATGATCTAGCGAGCAAGATGAGGGAGAGTAACGTGTCCCAGTGAGGCCAAGCAAGGTCCAGGAACAAGAGAGTCTTGGTCATACTCCTGAAACAGAAATCCCCTTCTGGGTACTATGATGATGATGATGATGATGACGGAGGATCCTAGTAAATATTCAACTGGGCCAGTTATAAGCCAAAAAGGGTAAAGTGACCTTTGATATATGTGACAAATTCCGGAGCAAGGGAAGAGGCACGCTACTTGGCACCCATGTAACATGATCAGCACAGTAAACACCGTTTTCTTATTTATAAAGAAAATAGGCATTTAAAAAGCAAATAGAATAACAGCATCTATGAACTAGGGAATATGTCCTATATTGAAGCAGTGCTAAGAGCTCTGCTCATTTGATTTTTAAAAAGTAAAGATTAACACCAGCTTGACTAACCATAAGCACTAGCCTGGCAATGGTTTGTAAAATTTTAATGACTGGAGATTGGGGCTAGAAAACAAACTCCTAAAATAAGGCACACAGTTCTAAAGTGAGGGGAATAAAATGCTAGACTTAGTACATTTGCGTTCAGTTGCACGGAGAGACCAAATTACAGGATCATAATTATCCCTCCTAGTTTTACAAATCTATAAATCTATGAATGCAATTAAGAAGTGTTTGCAAGGGGGTCAGAAGATTAAAATCTCTGCATTAATCAGGCAGTTATGCATTCAGTAGCTACAGCAGCAAAAATGAGACCAAGTGAGCTAAGCATTTCACATGCTATGTTAACACCAGTGCTGTAAATCCCTGAGTCTTGCCAATCGGAGCCTAGCAGGGCTGGTGAACCTCCAGATTTTGCTTTGTGCCATGTGCTGTTCCTTAGGGCACACCAGCATCCTGCCTGGAGTTACAGCACAGCACAATCTGCTGAGCTGTCACACCTCCCCTCCCCTTTGGGTTTTTCTGAATGACAACTTAAAAGGAATTCTACCATCCATAAAAGCCCGTTTTCAACAAATTTAAAAACACCAACATAATGAAAAACACACAGTCCACTGCAGCTTGCCAGATTCCTAAATATATTCATAGGTAGTTATGTAAAATTTAAGTACTTCTTCAGACCGGACAGATATGTATCAATTACCTGCCAACTCAACAACTCAAGTCGCTTTCATTTTCTAGGAAGAAACCCTTTTCCTAGGAAGGAAAAAAAAAAAAGAAAAAAAATCTGCACTAGTAAAGATTGTTTTTTTCTTCTCTCTTTGGCGGCAAACAACTCAGCACAGGCATCCACCCTGTTTTGATTTCTTAACACAGGGAGTATCTTTTCTTAGAAACAGAGAAAAGGAAACAAAAAGAAATAATTTTCTTAAACCTGTTGCTACTCCAAGCTAACACCCTCCCAGCTTACTCACAGGAAAGAAATAAAACCTTCACCTCAAGGAGTTAGTCTTGGCTCAGGCAACTACATCCACATTCCAGCCTGCACTGTGTCCACAAAGAGACACGGTTCCTTGCCCAGACCTGTTTTAGCGGCTCTCAGCTGGCAGAGGTGTATTTTAAGTATGTGGCTCCTCACTGCAGCTTAGTCAAAAAGGACACAACTACAAAGGCAGGGAAGAAAGACCTGAATGAAAAGGCAAAAATAAGGAGACCAGTAAAACTGATGACATGATCTTCCAAAAGTGAGGTGGAGCAAGAAATTAAAGAGAAGGCTGTTCCACACCCTACTCGTGACTTTAACGAAAGGCAAGATGCCCTAATAGGTTTAAAAGGAAATCAGTGGGTATAAGAATGTATGTCAACCAGAACAGCCCTCCTGGAAATGTATGCTATAGGAGGCAGGCTGTACACAAAAAGGGTTTAGGACAGCCAAGCCTGATATACATGAAGCTATTAAACTGCAACGGTGGTCAACACAAGCCCTGCAAAGAGCACAACATGCCACAGGCCATTTACTGGAATATCAGCTTCTCAGTGTTTGGTGGACAGAATGAGAGTTCTGAAAAACAAGAACTCATAGAAAACAAAATTTGAAAAAAATGTTGACACCAGGTCACATCTGCCAAAGCTGGTGACTTTTTCCATGCTCTTTATGAGCACCTACAATCAGCAGCTTCTACTGCAACCTCATAAATCAGGAAGCTCTGACAACACAGTAGGGCTGAGTATCAGTCAGTACGCTGCACATAAAAGGATAACACAGCCTGCCTCGCTTCTCACACGGAAGGGTGTTGTTTTCTAAAGAAACATGCCTCCATCTGAACACTGTATTAATGTGTTGCTCACACAACTCAGTTGCCTTTGGCCTTTTAGCCTCCCCAGAATGAAGAACCCAGAATGTCAACACCTAAAACAAAAGCAGTCACACAAGCTTAGCATGTACACTGGGGAGAGTTCAGCTTACACTGGGGCAGAACACATTAAGTCGTGTATGTTGCTGTGGGACTGTTTCTAGGATGTTTTCTATATCACCTTCTTTTTTTATTTTCTTAGAAAGACTTGAATAGGTTCAGGAAGGGAGAAACAGGCTACCACTCCTTAATCCCTCCAGAAAGGAACTGCTCAACAAATTCCAAGTAGTTAATGAAGACAAATAAGAAACCAGAGGGATGACCCCAGTCTCTCCACAAAGGGATTGTTTGTTGAGCTTGTGAGCTGGTGGCAGGAAAGGAATTTCCTACAATTGTTACCTTTCTGCCTGACAGACCACCTGGAGGAAAGTCCCAGACTGTCCTTCCTCAGCAGCACTCAAGAAGGGGGCCAGCCATGTCACCAGAGTTAGTAGGACCGCTCAGCTCAGGCTCCTTGCATCCTTCTCCGGTGCTGTTGAGAGGACGGCTCACTTGCTTTATGTGCTACAGGAGTGGAATTGAACTGGACTTAACCTTGAACTAGCAGAACTGTGAAGTATGTAAGCTGAACAAGCAAAAAAGCCCTCAGTAGTCCTAAGAGGTACTACAGGGATCTCCATCAAACTGTCAAACCACCTGCATCCCAAAAAGTCACATGCTAGTCCACAGTGGTCTCATAAAGGAAAATAAAATGTGCGTATTCTTGTCTCTGCATTCTCAATAACAAAGAAAAACCTTAAAGAAGCCAAAAACCAAACCGCTGCAAAACAAGACTCACACAGAGCCAAAAGGGGCTGAAAGTCTTTGTCATTAGATGCCTGCAGCTGAGGAACAAAAGCAGTCTTAGGTCAGAGCTTGGCTCTTGCTAGTTAAGGTTCAAGAAAGCAGCATGAAGAGAATGCCATTTGTCATTCACATACAGACAGCCAGGCGGTCATGTCTCAGTGCTGTCAGCCTGAGAGAAAAGAGTTTGAAAAAAGCCTTCTCCCAAGCCTTGGAGCCCTCTTATTAACACGATGTCACAGGTGACTCAGCTTACTTTACAAGAGGCAGGCTGAAAAGCTGTCCCCTAGCTCCAGTTTTAACAACAGCAGCTTAATTAATAGGATGAATACCTATTGATAGGCAATCATAACTGCCAATTGCCAGCTGCACCTCTTCACGCCTGAAGCCAGCCCTGTTCTTTGTTCCTCTGTGGAACAGACAACTGGGGGGCTCTTAGCACCTGCTGGGCCTGCAACCAAAGAGGGAAACTTTCAGGCCAACAAACTTTATATGCTGGCAATAAACAGCATGTTAAGGACTCCTTAAAAATGTCACCATGCAGTGCCCCAGCAGGCTATTATCTTACTGTCTCAGATGTTTGTAGAAGGAAGGAAGAAATGGCAAGAGGTATGTCTGCAGTGCTCTTCCTGCTCTTCTTCAAAACCTAATGGGCTATCTTAAAGAAAAACAAATACAGAAAAATTGTAATTAACATTCCAATGAACCTATAAGGCCCCCGTGTTTTTTAAAAAGCACACCTCTGTTTTGCAATCAGAAGACACTCCTACGAATGGTCATGGGTGAATACTCAGCACTCCAGTGAACACATCACGCCGTGCCACATCCCAGCAATCACGGCCTTTTGTGTTTCCCTATCACTAAATTCATTACTAGTTTTCTCCATGACTGTGTAACCTACAAAGACGTTATGGACTTAGAAGAAAAGGAACTGTCTTTGTGATCAAGGGCTGAAGGGAATCGGTATTTGTGTAGGCATCTCATGCATTCTTGATTCCTCTGGTCGTGCCTCACTACAACAAAGGTGGTCTGCAAATGTGAGTACTATTTCTAAGAAACAAAAGGAGGTGGAAGCTCCTTTCCTTTACTGTAAATTCTCGACCCATAAACCTAAGAAACACAAACCAACCTTCCCCAACACTTTCAAACACTTTAACCCAAGTTGCTCAAGTTCCTGCATCCATCACAGCTTGTCCATCCTCTTACAACACAATCACTTTCTCAACCTGCTTGCTTAATAAGTAATGGAGAATTCCAGAGCTCCAAAGCAGAAAATTAAAATCTGATTATTTTTTAAAATTTGATATTCATGTTTTGACACCTTTCACTGAGGAACTATGTTTTAAAACAGCAAAAAAAATTACCGAGCAAGAGGAATTCATCCAAATATAAAGTGGGACCTGTTCATTACAATGGGCTTGGTCACAACAGAGGCTCGTTCCTTCATTCGGCAGGAAAGCTGCCCCGTAATTACAGCAAGGAACTGAGTTGCAACAGAAGAGAGAGGCTCTATTCTCAGCTCTACAAAAAATTGGTTTTGTGATACTGAGCAAGTTGCTGAGGATTAATCTGGAACAGGCTGTGGTTGTCAGCACAAGACAACATGTCGGATACCAAATGCTGAGAGAGCAAGACAGGCTTTTTTGGATGAGCAGATCAGTAAGAAACATCATAAATTACAACAACACTATGCTTTGTTCTATTATAGGCAGCGTTTTGTCAAAAGTTTTGGAGCCATTTCACGTTCAGCACTCTTTTTTTAGGATTGAACAAATGGTTTAGAATCAAAAAGCAAAATCCAAATACATCATTTGCTGAATACAGTTCAAAAAATAAATTATGTTTAAAATAAGATAAAAAGTTACATATTAACAGATACGCAGAAGAAAATTTAGAAAATATGTTAGAGTTAACAACACAGAGGCTGTGAACTTCTTGGTGCTGCAAAAGAAATGCCAGGGATTTACGGGCCGTATGCCTGGAGGACTGATGCCGTTTTCACCCCCAGCCTATTTTTATTAATTTTTTCCTTCCCAAGTTATTACTGAAGTTCCTAGTGCTTTCTTTTTTATTGTTTGTCTATGGATTTATAATCTCAACAAAAAAAAGACACATTAAACACATGCTTTTGTAAGCAACACTAGTAAATATGTTCTCAGAAATGACTCCAAGATGAAGACCCACACTGAAAAGCCAGAATGAGAGCAGGGAGCCTGAGGGCTTTCCTATCCCACTGGTGAATACAGCATGTTATTCTCAAGCATGTTAGTAATAAGACAGAGACCCATTTATCAAAATCTGTCCTCTTTAAAACAGCATGTACTCATCAACAGTCTCAATGCTCAGCAGGGTGTAAATACAGCATCTTCAGCCACTACATCCATATCAGTTTACCATATACATTAGTGTTTAAGATTACAGCAAATGATTGCTCCAGTTAAGTCCCATTTCATCAAGAGAATATTAATAATCATCCTTTAATGTGAATGCTAACAAATCAGCCTTAACTTTTTTCATAACATCAAGATCTACGATGTTATAAATACAAGATTCCCACCCACTACACTTAACCCTGCAGCCTGCCTGCACAGAGGATGTTGTCCCACCTGCTTCAACATTGATCCCAATAAAGCAATCAGAAAAGCTGCACAGAAACAGAACAAAGGCAGCACTTCTGCTGCCACACAGCTACAGGATCCATTTCCAGTTTAGAAATGTGTTTGGTTATGAAAGCAATCAGGCTACCATCCAGGAGTCTTCCCCTGCACAGATTTGTTATTAATATTTCTTGTTCTCTCACCTACACCTTTCCAGCACTGCTGAGAGCAACGTCACAGGTATCAATGGCATCAAACTACAACTGGCAAATGGTTTGAACATGGTGTTAGCTCAACCAGATGTCTGTCTTAAGGATCCTTCCAGCAGATAACAGCTTGCTCCAGTCAGTCCCAAATCAGCCCCCAAATCATAAACTCTATAGCAGTGATCAGTTCATGCTGCACCCACATGAGCAAACAGGCCCTGCAAGGAAGCAAAACCCCCAGAAGAGACAGACACAGTCAGCTGGGACCGTGCAACTTCTTCCAGTGCAATGTACTAGCGCAAAGCAGCACACGGGTCTATCTGTATCAGTATCAAGCAAAGATATTCCAGGCTGGGAACAGCTGCGGCTAATAAACACAACTGGCTAATGCAGAGAATAGTACCACTTCAACCCTACAGAACAAGCAGTACAACTTGTAGGAAAAGGTTAGAATCCCAGTAACGTTTAAGATCAGACTAAAAAGTGCAGGTAGAAAAGTGAAATATTTCTATTAAGGACATTGTTAGAAAAAAAATCCCAGTTCCTTCATTTCTCATGAAAATATCCCAGCTCCTTCATTTCTCATGACATACGCAGGCAATGATGAAGAAGTTGCAAAAGGCTGAAATGACATGATTTCAATCATTATTATTTCAGTTTCATTAGAGCTCATGTCACACATTTATTTTACAAACGGCAATTAGAACCAAAATTAGAGCAACCTCACTGTCCACACACACTATGCTCCACAAACTTACAGTCTACGCAGACGGCTGAATCATTACCCCCATTTTATACCCTGTATCTTCCTGGAAGCCAGTGGCCTTTGGGGGCTTATAAAATAGGAAAACTTTTGCAAATTTTACCTGTGACTGCCCTCAGTCAACATTGCATCCTGCCAGAAAGACACAACCCTCAGTTCATCTTTAACGCAAAGGTAACATTCCGCTCAGGTAACTGTTCAGATTTTACAGATAAAAAAAGATGTTGGTTGCCACCTTCATCCCCAAACCTTATCTTGCCACGACAACTAACCTGTCTGCTGCAAAATCAGGCTGCATGAGATGTAATATTACGTGTCTTTGAGCAGGGTGACAGACACCTCCATGAGAGTCCACCAACACGACATCATCTGGTACTCGGCTAAGCTAACAACTCCACAGTTTCGGGTTAAACGCCCTCTTTCAAGAGCCATTTCCCTCTCACAAACACACCTAATTAAACATACACCTCAGGGCCTGCTGGAACTAACAATAAGTCTTTGTGGTTGTACAGAGGTGCAGGTTTTGATTCAGGAAGTAGATGCCTGCAAATTAATTCTGATCCTCATCCCACTGTGCTCAGTGTTTTCCTATGGCTTCTGTTCAATATAAACATTTACTACCACTGAAAACCCAGTGCTTCCAGGAAAACAATGTGTAGTTAAATTCACACAGTGATAAAAAAATGACAGTAAGACCATTAGAGTTTGAAGTCAATGGATGAACTTTGCAAGTCAGAAGCAGTGGGTCTACCAGAGTGCATGCCAGCAAACGTGCCTGTCCACCATCAGAAGCACCAGGCTCCCTAGTAGGGAGATGAACAAATTCGTTAGTTGTTTCCAGTAGAATCAAAATGGAAAAGTTTGTAGAGTCTAGAGCACAAGCTCTTACCAAGGAAAAGAGATTTAATCTCCCCCAGGGGGTATTTCCATTGCTAGAGGGTGCTGACATCCATTTTAGAGAAAACCTCTGAACACGTCTTAAATACCCCTTCCCACAAGTGACTTGGGAGGCAGGAGGAGAGAGGATGTTAAATGAGTACGGCTGACACACAGAAAGCCAAGGCAACAAGAATTTAATCCAGATTCTCACATCTCATTGTCTTCTTCTTCCCATCAGATAAATCAATGTAGTTCAGCTGTAAACACCTTCTGTTAATCTTACCCAAGACGTCAGCTAAAAACTGAAGACATCAACCACTTGTCTCTGCCTCAGTTAAGGCCTTTATATATCCCACTCTAACCCTTGTTTATACCATTATTATTATTATCCAATTATAAACAATGGCTTGATTAAAGCATACATATTTACAGAAGCATTCATGTGACCTACCTTTATGCCTTTAACTGCTGTAGCTAAAATGGGAAGGCAAGCTCCTTACAGCATTAGCATGGTTATCCAGGGGGCAAATCAAAGCACCTACACCCAGCACTGATGTCAAATATCATCACTCTCAAGTGGCTTCCAGAGACACTTGCCTTCCTCCACTGGGGTTATGAGAAGTTCAGGGAACTCCCAAACTGCTTTTTAATAGCAGTGGCAAAATTCCCTTCAAGAATCAAAACCAGTTAAAAATTCTAGCGCAAATTTTATAAACTACAGTAATACTGAACAAATCGAACCTGCCGCTGCTTTCTGCAGTATCTCCAGTATGCCAGTGACTTCCAGCTTCACATACTGTATAATGTACAACCATGGAAGATACTCAGTTTAATAATTTCCAGTATTATTCACCACGTTGTGTGCAATACCTTGTGGATTAATTATCTAGAAAAAAACTACTGCAAATGCCATTAATGTTGTCGGTCTGAAGTAGTCATCTAAAGAACCAGAGCAATGTGGTCCTGTGATCTGCAGCATGAGGGAAGCTGAAGAAAAACCCCTCTACCTGCTACACACCAGTAAAAAAAGCCCCTTCCTCCCCATGCAGGAAGGTGACTCAACTGTTATGCAATTGTGGAAAGTCCCAGTGATTAGCAAAATTGAAGAGAGGAGAGGGCTTTCCTACCTGGAAGCCAAACTGTACAAAAGAATGGAGAGAAGGGTCACCAGGTGCAACACATCTGAGCCGTCTTCATCTGAAATCCAATTAGGAGCCAGAATTTCTCATCAATCACTACATGAACTTCCTATGTAGTAAATGCTATACGGTGAAAACTATTTTTCAGTCCTGTGGGTGGAATCCCAAAGAGCAGTGCAACACCATCAGTGGCTGAACTCGCTGCAGAGCCCAGTGGATCCCCAGTACTGACTGCTCAGAGGATGCACACACACAGCCCTTCTCCCCAGGCACCCAAACTTGGCCAGAAATGCTCATCTCCTGGCATGGAAGTGGCTAAACACCGGGAACAGGGCACAGGTGGAACAAAAACACAGTCACCAAGTGGGACTATCCACTTCACCTAATGGTGACATCTAAAAGACACCTACCGAGGCTAAGCTGGTCCTTTGGGCTGGTCTAAGTCAATCTAGACTTTTTCTGTAGAGAAAAAAAGAGAACAGCACCTCCTGGGAAATGGCCTGTTAGAGAAGCACCATGAAAACGGTCAGAGGCTGGAACACCTCTCCTATGAGGACAGGCTGAGACAGTTGAGGCTGCTCAGCCTGGAGAAGAAAAGGCTCCAGGGAGGCCTTATTGCAGCATTTCAATATGTAAAGAAGGCTTGTAAGAAAGATGACGAAAGACTTTTTACTAAGGTCTGTAGTGGCAGGACAAGGGACAACCATTTTAAACTGGAAGAGGGTAGGTTTAGATTGGACATAAGGAAGAAATTATTTACAATGAGGTTGTGGAAACACTGGGACAGGTCGCCCAGAGAAACTGTGGATGCCCCATCATTGGAAGTGTTTAAAGTCAGGCTGGATGAGGCTTTGAGCAACCTGGGCTAGTGAAAGTTGTCCCTGCCCATGGCAGGGGGGTTGGAACTCGATGAACTTTAAAGATCCCTTCCAACTAAAACTCTTCTGTGATTCTATGACTGATCAGATTTGTATTAGGATGGGATAAACATGTTTTTGAGGGTGCTTGTAGTGATCAACAAAAGCAGTCCAACATTTAGAGAGACACCCAAGGTGACAGAGCCCTCCTGGACCCAGGAGACCCACACGAAGGAAGGAAGCCCTCAAAGCAGAATTACTGCTCTCTCTAACCAGAGATGTGGCCATGTACCACCACCAGGCTCAGCTTGCACAGCTGGAAACTTCTCATTTCTGTGCATCCTGGTTAAACAAGAGGCACAGATGTCTGTTTGAAGGCAATACAGATTGTACCACTGGAAATACCAGTGGAAATATTTCTGTTATTTCCAGGCCACCAAACACAAGCAGCACTTAACTAGTTTACTACTCTGGTTTCCGATTTGAGAAATGCCTTCAACGGAAGCGCTTTCTTGAACACATACCAAATGCCACTGAACATAAATGTCCCTAAACTGCGTCTCCAAGAGTGCTCTGTTTCCAAATTAACTTTGAGCATGTTCTAACCTAAAAAGGGAGGGGGGAGGGAAGGGGGGGGAAGGGGGAAAGAGGAAAAGAGGAAGAAGGTCTCTTCTGTGGCTTTTTTTCATTCTGCGAACACAAGAGGAAATAGGTGTTGGTACAAGCAGAGAGGAAGACAGATTTACATCTCCCAGTTTCAAAACAAAGTGCTATCAGCAAAAATACTAGATTATTGATGCAGAGAGAGAGGAAGTTGCAAAGCTGCTTAACATTTCAAGAAGCTGTGAGGCTTTTCACTCAGTGCTGTAGCTGGGGAAAATAAAAATATTCTTTGAGTAGGATTAGTAACTCAATAATAAAAGTCAAATAGATTAAATGCTGCATCTGTCATTACAATTAAATTAACAAAGTACTGATAGAATCATGCATGTTTTCCCCTTGTGTACGATACCCTGGGCAAAGATGTACTGTAGCTGTACATATTTCCTGTGTTATAAATTAAAACATAAGCCAAATTCACCCTTCCTGCAATGCTATTAAAAATCAAGGAAAATTACTCCAGGGATAAATCTGGCCCAGAGATGTTTTTCAACAAAGATGAGTTTCAGAATAGATTCTACCAAAATAGGTCTGTGTTGAAATGCTTGAAACACTTCCACTGGTGTTCCCAGAGCACTTGTTTAAAAATATATTGGAATGGATAGTTCTCAGTATTAAACAGATAGAAAATTTGAAGATGGTGTTTTAGAATACTCTGTTTCTAGGTGATCAACCTGATATTTTTACAGTCTGCTTTTGTGGAGGGGGGTTGTTGTTGTTTCTGTTTTATTTTTTCATTTTCAGGGTTTTTTTTGGGGGGGGCGGGGGTGAGGAGGGACTCTTGGCGTTTTTGGCTTGTTGGTTTAGTTTTTGAAATATCTAACCATCTGCAGTCTTAAATAAAGGCCACTTTATATGCAGCTCAACTTGGGTACCAACAATTGAGGAGCTCAAAAATTATAGGTGTAGTTGGAGAATCAGACCCATGCATCCAAGAGATTTCAAATTTTTACATTGAGATTACACACTTAGATGAAATACTACTATAAATAGCATTAGGTTAGACTCTAAGCTGGCACGAGCTGAAGTCAGTCTACCAAAATCAATTAATCTTCCTCAGCTTATCTGACTCACTCAGGGAATGTGCACAATTATTAGTATTACAGTTCTCCATGGAGTCTCATGCAGAAGCGCTGCAACGGCCATGGCCTCGGTTAACCTTCACACGCAGCAGCGTGATGCCAGAGACCTGCATGAACGTAACGCTTCTCCTGCAAGATTGCACCAACTAAAATGATGAAAATAGCAATAAAACACACAGAAGTCGCTGAAAGCAATTTATGTCCAGCAATTTGCACAGCTAACAACCATTGGAATCACATTTTTGCAGAATCATAGAAAACTGGGCTGGAAGGAACTTCAAAGAGGCCATTCACCCCTTCCCTGCCCCAGGGCAAGCTACAGCACAACTACACACTCCTGACACCTCCTCCTTCCTTGGATGGTTTTGAGCCAAAATGTTTAATTCTTGATCTCAGTCCAAAACAAGATGTGATTTAAATGCAGTTGTTCATCTTGTTTTAAGCTCCAGGTGTTGGCCTTTAACGCTAATAATTATACAGAACATCAAACTAGCTGGCTAGTTCCTATGTGAATACAGAGCTGAGCCTCTGCTAACATGGGGGCAGCAGAAGATATAAAGAGGGAGGGTTAATTTTTTATTTTTTTTTAATAGCAAGAGTCAAACATAGCAGAAATTACAAATCTGTTCAACAGATCTCCATTGCAGGAGATATTTTTAGCACATCTGGAGAAGACCACAGAGGTCATGAGAAAATCTCTAACGCTCACATCAAGGCCATCCTCTCCATGACAGGCACTGAGAGGTGGTGGGTGTGCGTACCCTCCCGCTGCCATACAGAAGAGGCCACTCTGTTCCCAGGGAACGTGATTCTCCCTGGTGCTGCTCTGAGCAAGCCGGTTTTCCATCCCCCATCTTCTACAAGCTTGTGACAAAGTCCCCTTGCAATGGCACAGGAGCACGTACTTCTCCTCCTCCTCTCTGTTTTCCCACCAGAAAGTCACAGGCTCAGAAGAGAGTCCCACGGAGCAGACAGCTCCCGGCTCCCCTGGCTCCCAAACCTCCCGGGGCACAAATCCAGAGAGGGAGTCTGTGGGGGGAGGAAAGGTGAGGCTGGCAGGGAAAGCTGTTAAATGGGCCACTTTGCAAAAACAGTACTTGGATGGTTCTCACCAGCACAGAAGGACTCAGGACTAACAGTGCTACTGATGGTGCTTCTGCAGTAAGGTAAAGGGAGAAGGGTCTGGACAGCAGATCCTAGTCTTAGAAAAGTTTTAAATTATTAAAGCAAGGCATCAATTCCTGTATCAATAAGCTGTAGCTTATTTTGAGAAAATACCACACTAATAAGAACATTTTTTTCCTTCCACATCTTCCAGGCATAGCATCACTACGATCTGTTTGGAAATGTTTCCGTTGCTTCTGCCACAGTCCTGGAAACAATCTTGTGCTTGTAAAGAGATACAATCCCGTCTTCTCATTGTCATTCTAAATCAGAATACATATCTTTTTCTATTTTTTTTACCCATATATTTCTTTGCATTCAATTATTCAGACCACTCTTACTCCTCAATCTCCTGGGACTCAGTTTATTCCAGTAATTGAGAGGGCTTTTTTCTTCTCTGATATCAGTTTTGTTTTTCAGGGCAAGGTTATTTTTGTGTGTATGATCCTTTTTCAATTATGTAAAACCCAAGGCAAAAGTGTAATAAAAAATGCAACAACTCTACTGCTCATTTTTGTGGTCTGACATTTTCATTTCATGTCATAATGAGTCTAATCAATCTATCCTGCATTACACACATATCACATTCCCAAGCAGTTGCAATTAGAAATAGATATCTGTTTTCTTTCTTCCAGAATTGTATGATAATTAATGTCACTTGTCACAAAAAGAGTTCGGACAACAAAGAGCAATAGACAAAACACCAAGTATTTTAATTTGACACCACTCTTCATACAGTTCTCAAATTAAAAGCAACAATGTTAAATCCTATTATTAATCCTCCTGCTTGGATCATCACTCTGAAGAAAGGCATTAATGAGATGGAGACCTGCAAAGTGTTTTCTTAGAAGCCATAAAACATAAAACTCAAATTGAACAATTTTGTCCTCAGGATTAAAAATCCTCAGTAAATCACATGATCACCAAGAAAAGGCTGAAGTACTGAACAAGGAGCATCTGTAGTGGCTCTGTTCCTTTCTGTACAAGTGACAGGCAGGGTACCTCTCCAGTGACAAATGCATGAGTCTCCCCGTGACCCTGATAAGAGATGTTGTACCCATCGTGGTCAGGGAGCCGTGCTGGCAGCTTTCCATCCCAGGGCTCAAATTCTCACAGCTGCCCACTCACGGGACCTTCCTGCTCTCCTCTGACATACTTGCACTTATTTTCTGAGAAGCAACAAGCACAGTTGTCCCAGTCAAGCAGGAGGTGTCCTGCACCAGTTCACACCCTCCCAAAGATCCAACGGGTCCCACGTTGGCAGCTGCCATAAAAACAACTGCTCCACTTGGGCAAGGAGCGGCCAGTTGCTGCAACAGCCAGCTCCGCCCCAGCCGATGGAAATGGGAAATAAATGGCAATGTTTCTTCATCTTGGTTACAGAAGTCTTGCCTTTAATTTCAGTTGGAAGCTTGTCCCTGTCTATCAGGTTTGTTCACTTGGTGCATCAGCCACTTGTTCCTTAAAAAGTTCAAACAGGAGGAGGAAAAAGGATGTAGAAGCTGGAGTAACACTGAGCTCTTCTCTAACTATAGCCTCTGTATCTCTAGAAGTGTCTGTATCACATCCAGAGTATGCTGGCTTACTACCTCAGAAGTCAGACGGCTGCCCCAGTTTCAATTCCCAGTGCTGCCCGTCACTCAGTCGTGTGCTACCTGTGAAATACAGACTGTGACTACAGCAAAGATGGACACAGAGTACCAAAAATTCAGTGATTCAGCCTCAGCTCTCAACCATCTACTCAGATGTCACATCCATTTCATGAAAACATCCACCTGTTCTGCGCCTGTGTTAACGGGGAGAAAAAAAAGCCCAGTCTGGCAGATGTGCAAAGCTCAGACAACAATGAAACAGGTCACTGATCAGATAAACTCTCAGGGTGTATTCACTGTGAAAGGCAGCATGAATTTCGTTTCCTCGCAAGGTAACCAGACAGACAGACCGTAATGCCTATTGTAAAACTGTCTCACAAAAAGCCAGTGACACGATTCGGGATCCAGGACATTTGTATACAAACCCGTCTAAACCGAAACCCACGCAGCAGGAGTGGAGGTGTGAGAATTGCACAACTGTTAGCTTGAGCATTACCCAAACCTTGGACAGAGTGCCTGTGGCCAGCCATCCCAGGCATTTCCAGGGCAGCCTGAGGGAAGTCTAACAGCTCACCAGCTGCTACTGAAACCTATGTTCAACAAGAGACTGAAAAAAAATACCAAGCGAGCTCTTACTAGGTGCTGACTTGCCACTGAATGAAGTAACAAGACAGGCAGGATCCAAGGAGTCTCCTTTCTTTGAGCAATCCTTTGAGGCCCAGTCCCTCCAAGAGGCTCAGCAATTATAAAGCTTTCAGTAGCAAACTGTTAACCTCGCAGTCGCCAAAACCCTAAGGTTTCATTTAGCACATGAATTTTTTTCATACCCTTCTAAATCCTTTATACAATCTGCTTATCAGCAAGTGCCGATCACCATTTTTGTTTTCATATAGCAAACTAAATCTAACCCTGATCGTTAAAAGTGAAATACAGAAAGAACTGCAGATTTTGAATAGTGATGGTATTCCCCTCCCCCAGTATTTGTATGCGTCTTCCAAACGCGGAGTGAATCGAAACCCAGAGAGAAATACACACTGTGGGCCAGATATTTCAGGAGGAACAAGTCAGCGTGGTCTGAGCGACTCTTCATACATAATTACATTGCCAAATACTTGATGAAAAGAATTGAGTGGATGTCAGCATATGCTTCGTGTGAAACAGACAAGAGGACCTTTGTCAGACAAGAATCAGGCTCACTATAGGAACTGTATCACAGGGTTTAATAGAAAACCACACTACAAACACATGTGCAGGCCTGAAAACAGGGGTAAAAAGCATGAGAAATGTCAGCTGAGGTCTGCTCCTTACAAGGAAGATGATTCAACAGCAAGGGACACTATTATCCACTGCATCCAGAGAACTGCCTTTATAGGAACCAGCAGGCTTGCTGCTCCAGAGCAGCTGCTTGAATATTGAGCTTGAAAGGTGAAATTCCTCACATTTTTTTTGGTGTGTCTTTCAGCTGTACTGCAGTGTGTTTCATACAGGACTGGAGTGCCCTTAGGCTGAATGGGTGCCTGGTAAAACTGCCCGCGGTTTACATGGCACGCTGAAGTACCCTACCGATGCCAGAGGCGCCTGGAAGCTGTCGCGTAATTTTTGAGGATGCAGCTCAGTATGTTTGCATCAACAAGGGGGTTGTATATGAACCAATTTTGGTGCTAGCGATTTTGTCGTAAAGAAAGCCAAAGAAGGAAACAGTCAGTAAAAGACAGGAACCTGTGTGTTCGGAGAGCAGCAAATGACTCACATACTACAGAGATGCACGCCAGACTAGTCCGTGTTAGTCAGAGCTGGGTATTACGGATAATAACTCCAACAGCCCGCATTCATACAGATGCCAGGTTGGCAGCCTGTATACACATCTGCCAGTTTTCTTGCTAGGTACTGAAAAATAGCATACATCTAATCACTCACCAGCAATAATTCCCTTTCCTGCTTCCATCTTCTGTTACACAGTTTCACCTGGTCCGATAGACTTAAAATATATATATGAACAATATCTGCTTTTTTTCTGGAACAATGGAACAAAATAACTGATAAATTGAAACTTTTTAAAAAAATGCAACAAATTGAAGTTCACCAACTGAAAGTAAATTCCAAAGCAACCATTCAGCTTAGTGAGTGATTTTACACACACACAGACACAGGTTTTTCACATATTAAGCTAATGCTACCTAGAACAAAAGATGTGCTCGGCTTTGCTTTGAAAAGCCCATCACACAAGTAGGTTATCTAATAAATAAAGAGACAACTGTAGTCTGATACAATATGGCAATTTCAATCTAACACAAAATCTTGCTGGCACTGAGGCTGGAGCCACACATTTCAAAGGAATGCTACCAGACCCTTCCTGGTGTGAATATCTAATGTTTTGAGAGGAGCGAGAGAATTTTGTGTTTAGATGTAACTCCATCAGAAGCATACACTGTTCTCTTAAGCATTTTGTTTTAAATTAGAGACAACCAACTGGTACAATTGCTCACAGTATCTCCAACCCACAAGCAGAGCCACAACTCCTCAAGCAGTAAAGCTGTGGACAAACGGGATTACCAGTCTGGCTTGCAAGTGAGAATAGCCTGCTAAAAAAAGGCAGAATCACATTTCCATGTGGAAACTTTTAAAATTATTATTACTAATAAGAACATCTCTGATTCCTCCCCCCCCTCCTTTAATTTATAAGAACACACATACAGTCATCTCTGCTTGTTTCATTAGATAACAACAGGCAGAAGAGCCAAAGTCACGTTTTTGTTTAACATCTCTTGGGATTTGAGTGCTGTCTCCCAGATTCCCCCTTAGGGGAGCGGCATGCTGAGACCACAGGGAAACCGGCAGGCATGCACGGGACGGGGCGGGGGGAACAGGAAATATCTGCATGTGGATCTCAGACCCATCTTCTTCATAGGCCTCAAAATATCCACAAGGTAGCCAAAATTCCCATACAAATCCAAACTGGGGAGGAGGGAGGAAAAGACTCAAGTATTAGGATGTTCCAGTTCGAAAGTTCCATTAAGAATTAGAATTCTGAGCTAATTACATTGGGCAGGGGGGAATAAAAATCAAGCAAACAGGATCCGTTTGATATGGCACCTAGATGGCAAAAGAGAGAAGCTTTTTTTTTTTTTACCACACTGAAATATTTTATATTCACAGTCATCGCTGCAGTGTTGAATAAAGTGAAGGGAAGTGTTGCTGCTTCTTTCTTGTATCATTCTCCGCTATGGCACCCTCCACCATCCAAATTCCCGCTCCCTCTCACACCTTTACAGAATGTCAGTGCAGTGACTTTCTAGGAATTTGGGCCAAGTTCAAGAATCCCATCTGCTCCCACTGGAGAAGAATGAGATCAGACTGTAAATGTGTGGCAGACTCCTAGCAAAGAGACATGCAAGCACAATTTGGACATGTATGAAAGTCCGTCCCAGCTTCCTTCATTCAAATTAAAAACTTTAGACTTGCCTCTGTCTCTCTGTAACGATGCATTCATATATTCAGTTCATCAGCCATGCAGGTTAAGTGCATGTATAGGCAAGCACTCTCAACACATTTCATTAATCTACATTTATCTTAAAGATGTTTACAATTGTAGACGTGCACGCACAAGATGAGTTTTTCGACTTAAAAGCAATTAGGTCTTGAGAAAAGTGGCTTTGCTAGCACATGTTCTCACAGTTATTTAAATAAATGCAAATAGAACAAATGTTTAAATCAGCACAAGACTTCACCAGAGTTTTTTCTGGTTTTAAGAGCTTTTCTGAATTTCTTTGCACTGCGTACTTAGGAGCATGCACTTACGCAGGTAGTTAGCTTGCAGGCTGGTTCTCCCTGACAAACCTACACACACAACATGGGTTCAAAAATGGAATTTATAATATTTTGTCATTATAGCTGGTAGCACTATGGAAATATATATACAAAAGATGTGCTTCATATCAAAACATCAGTCTTTCAAGTGACTTACAGGAATAAACAGCAGAAATAGAGCCAACAACTGAAGAGCAGAGCAGCATGCCCCCCACTCAGATCAAGTGCTGGAGCAAACCTGGGTCAGCAACTCCCTGATTTCTTGGACAGAAGCACACAGAATAGAGAAAGGCCATAACAGTAGAAAAGAAAGAGAGAATCCACCACAGCTTCTGGGCAACTCACATTCACTTCCTCATTTATGCTCTGCAGGGCATCAATCTGGAGTCACCTTCTGGAGATATTTCTCCTCACCTGACTGGTTATCATGGTAGCCCAGGGCTAAAGTTAGGAGCCTGTGTTCATGCACTGAACACTTCCCCATTCACCCTCATGGTGCTCTGTAGAGCTGAGTTCAAACTTCCTTATTTCATGAGATGGGGAACATTAAAATAAAAAATAAAAACCAAACCAAACAGATATCAAGCTACTTGCCCAAAGCTACATGAGAAATTAGACAGAACTGGAAACTCAAGGTGGATCATGCAAGTCCCAGCTGAGCCCTGCAAGATTAGCCCTTCTGCATTTGACCACCTACTACACTTCTGGAACCACAGTAATTTCAAATTCTAGAGTCATAGAATGGTTTGGGTGGGAAGGGACCTTAAAGATCATCTAGTTCCAACCCCTTGCCATGGGCAGGGACACCTCCCACTAGCCCAGGTTGCTCAAAGCCTCATCCAGCCTGGCCTTGAACCCCTCCAGGGATGGGGCATCCACAGCTTCTCTGGGCAACCTGGGCCACTGTCTCACCACCCTCACAGTAAATCCTGCGTACTTAACTCTAACAGAAGACTCTTGAATTTTCCATCATTGGGAAAAAATGATCCTAACTCTGGCAGAGAATATTAGTCTTCCTTATAATCCCAAGTGTCTCCCTTGCTTCCATCTACTTATTTTCCTTTTAAGTCCATTTGTGGACTTAAAAGGAGAATAAATAGTCCATTTCTTGGCCACATCCATTTCTTGGCTGCAAATATGGCCAAGAAAAAACAATATGATTACATTCTGCATGTGGTTAAAAGCCCGAAGCCTGCTGTTTTAAAACATACACATAAACATACAGATACATTTGTACATATACATACTCACACACCCATATATAGCCTTTGTTAATAATCAGAACAGATCTTGATGAATAACTTCTATTTGATTTTTTTTCTTTGGAAAAAGCAGCCTCCAAATGTGCACACTATTAAGAAAACATGTAAAAAAACACCGTCTGATTGGCAGACTAAAATTGTAGGCTGAATACGACATAAGCCTGTTTAGCATTAATACTAGAAGATCCCCTCTCACTCTAAATATCTGACATGTCATTTGCTTTATTAGCTCCAACCCAAGTATTCATTTAATTTACATTAAAAATAGGAAATCAGAAATTAATACAGATGATTTAGAATTGAAGTAATGCAAAGACAGCATTTCCTTTTTAATAGACTGTCAGTTTGGAAATGAGGATTACTGCACGCTGCTGAATTGCTACAACACTCCACAAGGGCCAGCCCTAGAAATCTGTCAATACAACCACTGAGATTTCATTTACTAAGAGCTGATTAACTCAAGGCTTCCTTTCCCACTAATTGAATACCACAAACTGCCTCCAACTATTAGGAGCGTATGAGCAGGGAATGACTACCTTATGCACCATCTAGAATTACAGTTTCACAGAACAAGGAAAGGAATCTTTCTAAAATTGGGAAAAGAAAAAGAAAGGCAAGATAATGCTTCACCCTGGTCAAAATGCCATTGCAACTCAGATTAATTTACAATTCATGAAATTTTAGTCAAGAAAGTAAAAATGAAAGTCTGACTATTAAAAAGGTCAGAAGCTCCATTAATTTTCTCTGACATTTTTGTGAAGCACATGCTCCAAAGTCACAGAAAAGTCTACTACAAGTCACAAACATGCCACCAGTAGAGATCCAAGAGTTTCCCTTCCACGCTAGAGACAATCACTATCAAAACAGAGCACACCACTCCAGCACCAAGCTGAATAAAAGGAGCCAGAAGTCTTGATCAGCGACCACATTTAATAGAAATGACAATACAGAGCTCTGCAGCCAGAGCCTGCGGGGGGCACAGCTACGGCAGCGCTGGGGCAATTAACTCCAGCAGAATGGCAGTACAGTCGTGCACATCCCCTACGCACTGCAGAAGCCTTGCTAACATTTGTGTTTACTACTCCAATTTAATGCCAGTAACTTCACAGTCCTTACCTACTGAAAAGTGCTGCCCCACTCCACCTTCAACCTTCCCCACGTTCCCACAGTGAGAAGGACATGCCTCCTTGTTCCCAGCACCTTAAACTCCATCTAAGCCCATTTTACTCACGCACAAGGAGGCTTTCTTACCTTCTAGTATTTTTAGTGAACATAACATTAGAAGAGACTTGAATTTTTTTCCTTTCTTTATCTCCACAAAGCTTTTTTTTCTGCTAAGTACTCTGTAAGAGGGCTGCTGCACAGCACCATTACTGGAAACACGGGTTTTATAATGGAAACCGTGATGTAACCTTCAACACAGCACCAAGCTGCATGAAAACCCCGTCATGCTTCTGGAAAGACAATGCATTTAAAACCTAACAGGCTCTGTCCTCACCACCGTAAAACACACACACACAACTGCTGCACGCTTTCAGAAAGCTTCATTAAGTGGGGCTGGGCACAGCAGCAATGAACTGCCCTGACTTTGTACAGCACACGGGCTCATTACTCCCAGCAGCTGCGACCATCTCCACACTAACAAGGAAGGGGAAGATAGAAATCTGCACTAAATTAGAATCTAGTTTTGCAATCACAAAAAGAATAAGGGAACAAAATTGGTGTGAACAGAAGTCAGTGCTGGTGGGTTGCTCTCACTACCTGGCCATTATACACTCAGTTATTCTTTGCCTGGCATTAACACCTACTCATTTCCCCAAACCAGCCACTCTCGTTATCATCCGCATTCCTTCATCGTTATCAAACTAGCCTTCCTCTGGGGAAGGTTTATCAGACTCAGTGTACACTGGCCACTGTATGTCACATAAAATTTGGAAATTTTGAAATTGAGACAGTAAATCACCACCACCCTCTGCACACAAGAGACAAGTCCAGGTGTAACAGAGATCTAATGATGCTATTTTATTAAATCAGTAAAAGAACACTGAAGAGCAGTGAATGAGACTTGGCCTTAGTGAACACCTGCTGTTACAAAGATCTCCAGGAATTTAACACAGGGTAAGTTTTATTATTAAAACTATACTTACACCTAAAGTGCTCTGGATTATTTAAGATTCATATAAGTGAGAGCCAGGAGACCTCATCTAATCAGTAAGATGCTGTAACAGCTTCTGCTTCAGAAGCTGGCAATTTACTTTGTGTTCACAGAGTATGTACAAGATATCATAAAACTAAATAATAAAAAGAGGTAAAAGGAAAGAGATGATGTGGCAAAAGATCCAAGCAGAAGCAGAGGGATGGAAGGGGGAAAGATGGATGTTTTAAAGACAAACTATCTGTGTGCACAGCTCTGAAATCATAACTTCCAACTTCCCTATCACATTAGTGTGAGCGCTGCAAATGAAACAAAGCAATGGAGAGTAACAGGGCCATGTTGCCTCTTTTGAAAGGAAAACTCCACCATCATGGAAAGCTAATAAAGAGAATAAAAGCAGCAGGCCAAGACTACAAAAGCAGAGAATGAAAAGTAATAGTATCGATTCAAGTAGTTAATTTTTTATACACAGATATTCCTTCCAATGGATATCACAGAAGCATTTTATGCTTAATAGGTGCCATCACTGTCCAAATGTTTTCTGAAATACAGACTGATTTATTCTTAAGTACAGAAAAAAACCTTTACCAAGACATTAAGTGGCTTCATTCCCCCATACATAGGTCCTGCACGGAAGGACCTACGTGAGAAATAGCAGAAATATGCACAAGTCCTTCACAAAAATGTTGTCATAGGAAAAAGCCATACACACAAGTCCAGGCAAATTATGTCAGTTGCTCTTCCCTTACCCACCAACACTGTAACCCCAACATAGAAGGCCACCAAGTTTGTCAGGCACACTTTGCCCCTAATGAAGCCATGTTAGCTGTCACCAATCACCTCCTTGTTTTCCACATGCCTTAGCACAGTTTCCAGGAGGAACTTCTCCATGATCTTGCCAGGCACAGAGGTGAGACTGACCAGCTTTTAGTTCCCCAGCTCTTCCTTATTTCCCTTTTTAAAAAAGGGGGTTATGTTTCCCCTTTTCCAGCCTGTGGGAACTTCCCCAGACTGCCATGACTTTTCACATATGATGGATGGTAGCTTGGCAACTTCATCCACTGGTTTCCTCAGGACCTGCAGATAACATCTCATCAGGTCCCATGGGCTTATGCACTTTCAGGTTCCTTAGATGGTCTCAAACCTGATCTTGTCCTACAGTGGGCGGTTCTTCATTTTCCAAGTCCCTGCCTTTACCTGCTGCAATTTGGGCAGTGTGGCTTGAGCACCTGCCAGTGAAGACTGAGGCAAAGAAGTCGCTGGGTACCTCAGCCTTCTCAATATCCCAGGTGATCAGGTCTCCCATTTCCTTCCAAAGAGGTCCCACATTTTCCCATGTCTTCCTTTATCACCAGTGTACCTAAAGAAGCTCTCCTTGTCGCCCTTGACATCCCTGGCCCGATTTAATTCTTCTATCAGGGCTTTACCTTTCCTAACCTGATCCCTGTCTGCTTGGCAGTTTCTCTGTATTCCTCCCAGGCTACCTGTCCTTGCTTCCACCTTCTATAGGCTTTCGTGTTTGACCACATTTTCCCATGTCTTCCTTTATCACCAGTGTACCTAAAGAAGCTCTCCTTGTCGCCCTTGACATCCCTGGCCCGATTTAATTCTTCTATCAGGGCTTTACCTTTCCTAACCTGATCCCTGTCTGCTTGGCAGTTTCTCTGTATTCCTCCCAGGCTACCTGTCCTTGCTTCCACCTTCTATAGGCTTTCGTGTTTGACTTTGTCCAGGAGTTCTTTGTTCATCCATGCATCCAGCCAATAACATTTAACCTCCTGTGCTTTTGTTGATGTCAAATATTCAGATGGGGGGGAGACAGAATTGTTACAGCTTTGGAAGTATGTAAAGTATTTGATACCTATTTCCTCTATTTACTGAGCAAACATGCAAAGCAGCACGTGTTTTCCTACAGCGAGCCAAACAAGCACAAGACATCACAGTGACCGAAACAGAAGACTCCACAGAAGTAGGTCCCCTTCGTGCCTGTGTGTATTGCGTGCACCCATGTGTGTGCTGCAGAACTTTTGCTGGAGATAACACAGGGAAGCACAGACTCAAGGAAACGTCCCTTCTGCTTCCCTTAGAGGTGCCATCCTTAATGCTAACTTTTGCATGGCTGCCCTTAGGCAAATAAGTATCAGATGACAGTCTTCTGTGCAGCAGGGAGGCAGGAAGCAGACTGTTAATGAAGCCTGCCAAATGGCACTCCAAAAGCCCAAAGGGCACTGCAAACAGGCACTGGGATAGGATTGGGTACATTATTTCAGAAACCAGTGCCTCACTGGTGCAGCTGACCTACATTCTCCAGCTCAGCATTGAAGGACTAGCCAAAACATGCATAAATAATGGCACCATATCAGCTGAACCTACAACCATCCCATGGCAGTGAGAACAAGTCATCTCCCCTTGTGTACTGCTCTGTCACCAGCCACAGATGCTAAATATGATCCCAAACCACATTGTTTTAACTTGCATAAGCCCTTTACAGACCAGACTGTATCCTGCCAGAACCTCATGTCAGATTGTCATTTATTGACTGTGGTGGTGGTGAGAAATACAAGGTTTTAAATTACCAACATCACCCTCACCTTTGAAATCTAATTCAAACCAGTTTTAAGACTTCCTTCTTATGACTAATTCCCTTTATTCAGGCATCTGTTAGCTTCAAGAAAGAAATCATAGCAAGGTTCATTTTTTAAACTTGTTTTTAACCAAGGTAGTTCTTCCTTGAAAGACCACAAAGGTTCTTCATAATCTGCACATCTAAATATCTTCTTGCACAGCCAGGGGCAACTTCTGCATATTCAAAGCTTGCAGTCTGTGGGTTTCAATGTTTTACATCAAGAGCAAAGTACATGCAGGCTCAAAATAATCCCATGCCTCCATTTTTCACTTCAGCTAAAAAGGATTCAAGACACAGCAAAGGAGAAAACACTGGTATTGATTTGTATTCTAGAAGTGAATACAAATGAAAATTTTTAAAGCAGAAATCTTGATTGACAAATATCTGGAGTGCTCTCTACATTTCAGTTATTCTCTGCAGAAGGGTTACTGTAACATGAGCGTTTTGTTTGAAGAGGCAGATAAATTACACCACTAATTGGTCACATGTAACACACACTTCTTCAAATTCTTTATTACACATGGAAAATCACTCAGTTCTAATGTTCTAAGTGAACACATTTTCAGATGCTATTCCTATCAAGATTGCATTAAGAGATGTAAGTGACGGCAGAGTAAGTTCACAAAAACCACCAAAGCGAAACTGATTTTATTTACTTAAAATCACCTGAAGCAAGCTGGGGACAAAGTGGAACAGACATTTTGTTTACAGATCAAATTTATAAAAGTAATTATCTAAAGTCAGCAATTTGATAGTTTTTGGTCCTAATTCCAGATTTTAGAACTAGCAGAGTTATCCTTTTCTATCTTAATCATGTTCCTGACTCTTTGTCACTTTCTCAGCTTTGGAATAACTACTTCTTGAATTTAAACAACTAGTTACTGAATTCATTGAAATAAAAAGACACCAAGAAAATATCCCTGAATCTGACAGAAAAACTACTGTCAGATTCTACTTGTTACTCAAAAAAACTGGTTCCAACGTCCTCACCACTAGATTTCAACAGGTCACAAATATTCAGGGGAGGGGGGAAAGCCTTAGGGTGTAGGGGACATTAAATGAGACTGAATACTTCATTATGGCTAGACTACACATTTATTTTAAATTCACTTGTAGATAAGATTTTTCCTCATTACCTTTATGTATTTCTAATCCAGTTTAATGTTCCAATCTACACAATCCAAGAGACCTAACCCCATATATACATTCAACAAAATACTCAAAGATCCCAAAGGGGACTAACTGAAATCATGGGGCATTCTATCCTGAAACAGGTCTTTGCCAATTTTGAGTTTACACTTCATTTTTAAGTCTTATATCCCCAACAGAGAATCTAAAGTACAGTTCTCTGACCTCACCCTGGACAAGACTCACTCCTGTATCACAACACTGTCAGTACAAAAAGACAAAGGCACAAACATAGTGGGTGCTTCCATACCTCATTAAGCTACCAGTTAAACAGCAGAGCAGGGAAGACCACAGCAGTGCTGCTTCACCACACACCAGGCACCCAGAGCAGGATCAGATTCATGTCAGACTTATGTCCGGCAGAAAGTCTTCAGGCTCTGCTCACCTGCAGTATTCTTCCCCAGAGAAGCAGAAAACGGTTCTTCAAGAGGCACACTGCCCCAAGAGCTAAAGTCTTCCTTTTCTTCCTGCTACAGTCCAGCTACTTGCATTTGGGTGATGGCTGCTGCAGATACAGGATGGCCCCTCTTGCCTGCCCACTTTGTATCCTCGCCTTTACTGGCAACAACAGAAACCACCTGGCTGCTAGATCAGATA
This sequence comes from Pterocles gutturalis, assembly GCF_000699245.1. Lineage (NCBI taxonomy): Eukaryota > Metazoa > Chordata > Aves > Pterocliformes > Pteroclidae > Pterocles > Pterocles gutturalis. The sequence continues at coordinate 17,833 of NW_010130512.1, read as the reverse complement.
GCAGGAGCTGCCCTCATTACCCCACAGCAGCTGCCACCCACTTTCTCCCTTCCCCTCTCTTTTCCCACCTCCCTCCATCAACCCTGCTCCAGGGGGGGCTGGCACAGGGGTGAGTAATTGCACAGGGGATGCCAGGGGCACGCAGCTCCACCTTGGGAAGTTTCTGTGTCTAGAGCAGTCCCGCACAGAGAGGTGGAACCGCCTTGTAACCTTGGCCTCTGTTGGCTAAAAAATACAAAGCAAACATGGGATTGTGTGCTTCTGTGTACACATCAGAATGAAAGGAGGCAGAGATGGTCAAAAAGATAACGGCTGCAGAAGTGACTGAAGGAGCTTTCAGCGCAAATGCAGAAGTGCCAGGGGGATGTGCCAGAGGGACGTGCCAGAGGCTTGCGAAGCACGGCAGATGGACAACCAAGACCAGCGTGTTACGATGAGAGCAAGGATAACAGCACTGTAACAGAGAAATCTGAACTGGTTTAATCGGGTCCTTTTCCTTATAAAATAGTTATAAGAAGAAATGTGAGATTGCAGGACCAGCTGAAACTGCCACGCTAATAAAACTCAGGAAACCACTGATCTCTATAAGAGTCATTTACAGAATATGTACAGAGAACTGAGTCTGTAGGGCTAAAATATCTTATTGTTTCTCATTAACTTTTTTTAAACATGTACAGTTCCTTGTAAAAGTCAAACACAGCAACTACAAATGATTCTGCAGTGGTCGTGCGTTCGCTGAAATTCTGAAGGCAGAAGATACCAAAGCTTTTCCTGCATAAATGAAAGGCCAACCATTTTAAAAAGCTTTTCACAACCTGCCAAAATAACTTGGACAATATCACACCATCTCAGAAAACAGAGGTAACGTAAGGAGTTCAGAGAAAAAACAACTCAGAAGCATATATGATTTTTTTTCTTCACAACTGAGGTCCCCTTAAACTTAAGCATCACTAACAGATTAGCCAGTAGCACGGAAAGGCAAAAAGCAAAACAGAAATACAAAAGAACAGACAAAATTTACTTAACAAGGTCTACAATAGATTCTGGCGCATCTCTGCCTCTGGAAAAAATTTAAAAAATTGAAAAGACACTTACCACAGGATTCTGCAAATATGGGGTGATGTTCGCATACCACTCAGCGTTACACGTGGTTGCAGAAATTCACTCTGTCTCATGAGATCATATGCATACATCTAAGTTATAAATTTATGCAAACTTTTGCCAGAAACAGTCAGACGTTTTCCTTTTTTTCCACAGCTGCTGAAAAGTATTATCGCATCCATACTCTATCATGTCCAAATTTTCCTGGCTTTTGAAATGATCCATGCTTCCTATTTAAAGCTTGAGCTGGAATGGATGTTTAACTCATTCCACAAAGAGTTTGGTTATACATCTCCCTTTATGAAAAATTTAAATTGTTTGGCTAAGAAGCAGTGTCTTTTTACCCCAAGACACTACTCCAGCAGCAGTTAAGTAAATAATACGAAACAAAAACAGGGAAAGGAACCAAAGTGTTTTGTAACTAACACAGAAGAGGGTTTTGGTTTGTTTTCATAAAGTTCAAACAGCAGTTTTATGACTTAAGTAAAATGAGTGCAAAAGAGTTTGGAGAAGGAAGGTTTCCATTAAAGAGATCCGAACTGGTTCAACAGTAATTTGAGCTCCATATGAGCTCACTTTTTGCCGTGCCACAGTCAGCAGCGAAGCAAAAACTTCACAAAACACAGGAGAGAGATGATGACAGATGAGAGGGCAAGAAGCAACGCAGGGGCCATCTCTGAAATAATTACTAGCACTATATTACAGCCCGCCTTGAGAGAGCATTTCCCACATTTTTAAAGCTGCAAACGTAAAAAGCACTTAAAAGGAAATTTAACTTGAGTGGTGAACCAGGAAATGAAAAAATAGGCTGGAAGAAAATTATGGATTTTCCTGTGCCCCAAGGAGCATCCCTGGGAAGTCCTGGCTCTCAACAGAGAATCCCACTTGATGGTTGCCAGGGCTCTCAATCTGTAGGGAGTAGGATTTCAGAATGATGTTTCCTTTCCCCCACCCTTTGCTGTCTGTCATGAGAGGCTGCTGTCAGCTGTGGCAAACCCCCCTCTGGGACATGGAGAAGGTGTAAGGCAGCTTAGGACAGCTAATGTGCAGTAAACCTCAACTGCTTTAGGGGTCTGGGAGAGAAACCCTGACTTAGGGAGTCATACTCCACCTGCACTTCTTATAAGTCAGTTCTGATTCACAGCAAAATAATTTTTTTGATAGTGAAAGGCAGCTACTAAAAATGCAATCTTGCAGCAATGGCATCAACGAGAAGATGAGCTAGGAGACTCTGACAGTGTCTGCAGATTATGGGAAATGGCCAACCAGGGAGCAAGTTCAGGCCAGGCTCAGCAGTGGGTAACACTGCCTGGAGTTCATCCCTGGCTGCCAGCACCCACATTGCACAAGGGCAACCTGAGCACAGTCCCACCGGTTCTGCAGCAGGTGATGCCAGTGACCCTTTGGAGAGAGGCCCCACAATCCCCCAGCATTGCCCCACAGGAGGATGGCCTGGGGAGAGTCACGCCAAGCCTGCAGCCGATGGCACTTCCAGCTCACTCCCAGTGCCAGGGCCACACTTAAAGCACGGTGCGGACGCTTCTCCTGGGCTCTCCCCTTTTGCAGTATGGCATGGTGCCTGGGAACCCCTGCGACTCCGGCTCTGACAGCTGGGCTCTGGAAGGACACAGGACAGTGCAGTCTGCCTGATGGGGATCTAACAAGATGCCACTCCAGCTCAGGCAGCACAGCGAGTCTCGCTTCTGACAGCTGAATGTTTCCCCCGCAGATCTGTGTGTAATCAGCTCAGTATTAGGATCTGGAGTTAAACCTCATTGGCTGAGCCTGAAGATTAGAGATAAAAACCAGGAGATTCAGGAGCAAAAAGTAAAGCAAGGCAGTCTGTTTTGTTGTTTCACTCCTCATTACTCATCACTGTAACTGCACCCAAAGGACAACCACCTGCAGCCAGCACTGCTACAGGTTCGTTCCTTCTGGAGAGCTGGGCAGGCCATTAATGTTCTCCAGCAAAAAAAGCTGAAAACTACCAAAAACCTCGCACAGGTTTGGAGCAGGGAGGTTCATTCCTCCTGGGGCAGGCGAGATGAGATGAGCTGCCATCTGCGTTGGCAGCCCAGATGCTCGATACCCGCTCAGACAGTTTAAATCCTGACTTACTGGGTTGAGGAGCACTTGCAGAAAGACCTCGCATCAACAGGAACCAGGTTAACGGTACAGGAGGGGCAAGGCACAGGCTTTGCTGAACGGGAATTTTCTTCTCCAAGGAATACTGCAGGTGGCATCCCACATATTGCAGTAAATCAAGACAACCCTGGGCAGACCTTACAAACAAAGTCAACAGGAGTCCTGCTGCAGGATCCACACTTTTTGTATATACGAAGGTGATTTTAAATACAGTTTGGCTTGACAAAGGTGACTCTTTAGGACACCAGTGCAAACACAAGTGTTGGGAACCGTGTAACCTGAATAACTGAGATTTCTTTGCATAGAGAGACTCACTAGCCAACTTTTCTTTAGTTTCACTGTGGCATGGAAATGTAAATGGAAACGTAAGTATTTCTGATAACAGGTAATAGTGACTTAGGAGAATCTCTCTGATTTTTATTTATTACATGGGCAAGAGGCCAGACAGAGCATTTAGTTAATTACGGTTTTATTGACAGTAGTAGGTAGTACATTTCTGACATCCTTCTTGCTCTTCCCCCCATAGGATGTGGCCCTTAGACTTCCTTTTATGTACAACAAAAAAAAAAACAAAACCAAAACCAAAAAGCCCTATGTAACTTCCTGCAAGAGCCCAATAAAAAAGCTAGTTATAATTTAAAAAAAAAAAAAAACCAAAAATTAATCATTCAACACAGCCATTCCCACAGAAAGACTGACATGCGGATGAAATAGGAAAGAACCTTGCCTAGACTGCTAAGGGCAAAGGCTGTATTAAAAAGGTAAGTTTTGAATAATAAAAAAAAAAAAGAAAGGAAGTAGGGAAAAATAATGAGATCCTTCTACTCTCCAAGTTGGACAAATGTATATTTGTTTTCATGTGTTACTCACTAGGCATGTCCATGCCCTGGGCATACCAGATAAAACATGTGGTTATTGGCCAGCAGAGATAAGACAGCTAGAACACAAGCTCAGATCTGCAGCAGCTTTCCTTAATAAATATTTCCTGTTTAACCAAAGATTGATCCTACACGATGTGACAGGCCACTGATACAAAGAAATTGCTTTACAATATGATCCTCGACTGCAACAAAAAAAAAAAACCAAACCAGCCAATGTATATTCACTGTGGGCCGGCCACTGATACAAAGAAATTGCTTTACAATATGATCCTTGACTGCAACAAAAAAAAAAAAAAAAAAAACCAGCCAATGTATATTCACTGTGGGCTTACTGAGTTTCATACTACTGTGCTAACTTTCCACTTCATGTAAAATCAACTTTTATCTTTCTGTGATACAAGGCAGCAGTATGCTGAATTCCATGGTTAGTCTTTCAACTCAAAACAAAGAAATTGCTTTACAATATGATCCTTGACTGCAACAAAAAAAAAAAAAAAAAAAACCAGCCAATGTATATTCACTGTGGGCTTACTGAGTTTCATACTACTGTGCTAACTTTCCACTTCATGTAAAATCAACTTTTATCTTTCTGTGATACAAGGCAGCAGTATGCTGAATTCCATGGTTAGTCTTTCAACTCAAAGGCCTGGAGCCAGTTTACAAATACATAACAATTTGAAATAACAAGGGTTTCCTATCCATTCTAATTTTCAAGACTTTGTGATATACATGTCATTGAATTACAGGAATACCTCATTCCGTTACAAAAAGCTTCTAGAAGGAAGTGATAAATTAACATTATGCCTTTACAGTTGTAACCAAATGAGGGGACCGAAATACACAGGGTTTCTTCCCCCCATCTTCAGCTTTACAAGATTTTCATGTGGTTCACTCGTGAGAAAGTAGCAAGAATGAAAGCATATCTATTGTTCCCTGCCTCAGCTACCCACCAAATGACAGTTAAAGCTGAAGGAAGTCAGTATAGTTTGCTTGCACAACACGCTTTCTAAAAATGTAGCAACCACATTGTAAAGCATTTAGACACGAAGTAGGAAGAATCTTGGATGCTGTTCTGATGCCTGCACCTTGGGTAAATCAGCCCGGCTCAAGCAAAACTAGACTGCAAGAGCTGGGCTACAAGAGCCACCACAGGACATTCCCTCGGTGCAAAGCTAAACTGCAAAAACATATCCAGAGAGATTGTTTCATTGCCAAGAAGCAAATACAGGACCAGGTAAAGTATTTACGTTAAACTATCTTCTTAGATTTCTTATATGCTCTAGTTTAAGTGTGCACACGCACTCCTCCTCATAAGTTTTGGCTGGTTTCAGACAAATTTTTAAAGGGTTTGAAGCCTCCAAGATACCAAGCTTCCCTAAATTCCATGTAAACTGGTGGCCAAGTATCAAAAGACTCCAGCCAAGAGTCCAGGCTCTCACAGGGCTCATTCCAGTTCTGCTAGACAAGAGTTGCAAGTAACAGCCTTTGGAAACAAATTTATAAAACAAACAAACAGTACAGGAAAAAAAACCCCACCAAACCTACACTCTAAGAATTTGTATCAACAGGAAATGAACTGTCAGGAAAACAAAACCAAGGTTTATGGAAGGCAGAACTGGAGGATCCCCACATTGACTGCATGTGAACCGGATGACAACAGAGGTTTAGTTACGCAGCATGGAAGAGAGTTCAAGCTCGTGGTGCTGGTGTGAAAGATTCATGCAAGCTTATCTCACGCAGATCAGCTACAAAGTTTACAGCTTCTGTTTGTTTTTAAATATGGTACAAACAGATACACCACAATTTTTTTTTTTTTTAGTTATCTCACATTTCATTTTCTTTCCAGTCTAGTATTCCAGCCTGACCCATTTTCTTCCCCAATTGAGATATCAGGTCAAAATTTATCAAACATGATGAGGATGAAAAGGTCATCTCCAGCGCACCTACCTGCATTCTTTCTGAAAGTAGGTGTCTTGTAGGATACCTCTGGCTTCTGTGGCACATTTAAGAGAAAAGTAAAAAACCAAAACAAAACAAAAAAAAGCCCCAAAAGCCCAAACTATTACAGCTGTAAGTATAAAGACCTCTTCTACTAGGATAAGCACACCATCATTGTGATGAACATGATTAAAATTTCAGATTCTTGCAAGAATCACTTTCAGCCATTTTACAAACTTCCTGTCATTTGCCAATTACATAATTGACACCTGTGACCTAAAGCATCTTTCACTTTAGGGAAAAAAAAAGAAACTATTAATCTGTAACAACTTATCTTATATGGGATAATGCAACAAGGTCTAACCCTGCTGCAATGAGAATAAACCCAGTTTAATTCTGGGCCAGTTACTCAGTTGAGGACAAGTCACATCATCAAAAGCCTTTCCAGTTACTGTCTGCCTCACCTTTACTTCTCTTATTTTGTTCATGCTCGCAGCAGAATCAGGCATAGACCCAATGATCTGTTGCAGTGCAGTATCATCATTTGACTCTAGAAGATACACACACACTTGTACAAAGCCACGCAGCTTCACTCTGTACTTCACATCTTGCCTATGAAAAGCAACAGAACGGGGCCAGGAGAAGAGAAAGCACTGTGCCACCAGGAGTAACAGCTCGCTTTTATTTAGTGCACACGTAGGTGGTACACCTCAGCCAGATTTCAGCTGAGGGCTTTAACTTCTGAAGTTAGGTTTTCAGCTTCAAAACTGCTGGCTCTGGATGAAAAGTTCTCTACTTTTAACAAAGGCTACTCACGCGAAGAGGAGAGGAATTGCACTGTAAATTCAAGCCTCTCATGAAAGAGACATATAAGATATGCACATGAGAAAAAAAAACAAACAACAAAACAATTCACAGTAGAGACTAAATTATCTGAGAGTTGAGAGGAAGACAACAGAAAAGTCTGATAATTTAAGATGACCACCCTACATTTGAATAGTATGTCAATATTCCCACTCTAACGCCAAACTGACCCTGTAAACTTCAAGCCCCAGATTCAATTATAAACCCTAGGCAAGGGCAAATAAATCCCTTTTAAAAATACTCTTCCACTCCTCTTACATTAAGGACTTGAAAGTACTAACACTTAAATCTAGTCTAGGCTTTCAATGTCCCAAACTTAAATGATTCTAGCTTTTAAACTTCCATTCCTCGCTCTTCATTGAACAATTGGTTTACAGAAAGATATCCAAATTGCTTTAAAGAGCACAGGCTCACCGTAGGACCTTCTGAGTCTCCAGCTGCACTATCACTCACTCATTTCAGGTTTTCCATTAGTCAAGTGCTGGCTAGTTCACAAATGAATCACAAGCACCAGCGCAAACAAGACAGTTAAGACAAAGGAATCCAATTCAAACAACATCCAGTACAGAAGACATTTTGAAGTCCAGAAAACTAAGAGAAGTTTACTTTGCTTTTTAACTTAGCATATTTAGAAACAATTATTATTAAGAAGGTCTGAAATTGCTTAAATTTATACAGAAACATCACTAAAAACTCCCTATCTCTTGATTTTCAAGTGACACAAAGGCATTGACTGAAAACACTAGGTACTGCAATTAATTAAACTCTTTCCAAATGCATCTCCAGAAAGGAGCAGGCAGAGGGGAAGAGGGGGGGAAATCCCAAACCCTGTTACAGTACCACACTGCTCTCTCAAAATGCACAAATACTAACTGGTGCAGTAACAAAGTGAGTGCTACCACTACCTCCCAGCATGTAATTTAGAGAAGCAAGTCAGTGTTGTGCTTTAAGATGCATCGTCATTGACATTAAAAAAAATAAAGGTCATGGCCCTTGTGATCCAGAGAACTTAACAAAAGCAAAAAAAAAAAAAAAAGTGTATTCCATGCTCAGCCCAAATTGCAATGAAAATTATCATTTGACCAGAACAGAGGGAAAACTGCAATTTAATGAAACCGCAGTTCGTGACATCCCATAAAACGATGCCAATCACTTGTCTTTGAGTCAGCTCCATTTCCCCATTTAGTACAACTGCTTCAGGTGACTCACACCAATAATCTATCTGGGAGATAAGTAAAGGAAATATCTAGCATGATTTTGTTCCAGCTTTTCAAGATGAAGTGTAATTTGCCTGGTGCTCCTCATTTGAACTTCAATTATTTGAAAATTTAATTTGATTTCCAATCTGTCTTTAGGATAGTTTTCTCAGAAGCAACAAGCTTAATGGGGGTAACATCAGATGCACAAAACTGGCAAATAAGGTCACGATCATGGTCTAACCAGATCCTGTTTTCAGCTTTTTAGGCTGCCTACTTGCCTAAAGGCCTTTATGGGAAGATGATTTCTGTACTGGGGTAGTAAGTTTATGCTTGAAATATAAAGTGTATATTATCTTTTCATTATGTTTCCATTTGCAATGTTTTATCTTGTTTGTTTTTCTCTTGTTTCAAAGTCCCAAGTTCAAATCCTATCATTGCCCTAATTAGTTATAGCTGTAGGCAAGTCAATTCAGCCTTTGTTTCTCAAGATGTAAAAGGACAATAATAAACATTTATCTACTTTAAATAGATATTGTAAGGATTTGTTTACCTTGACACAGTTTGTTTTTCAAATACACAATAACTCTATAAAATTCTAAACAGAAATTACCTAGTTTAACCACATAAACTGGAATTACTGCAATTTTTGTAAATGGCTAGTCAAGCTTTCATATCCTTTCCTTCCTGAGGGATACCCTTTGCAACAGTATGCTTCTAAGCCTCCCATTTGGCAAACCATGATGCCTTAAGCTTAATTCATGGCATCCTACAGCAGTTTAAAAAAAAAAAAAAAAAAAAAAAAGAAACAGTACATTACTTACAAAGACACTTAAACTTAAGAATCTGAATGGCTGTATTTTAGAGTACGGAATTTTTTTCCAGTCCCCTTCCTGGAGGAAAATACTCCGTAGGAATGGGAGCTCCTTATTTCATTGCTTTTTCCAGTAATGAGTTATCTCTGATATTCAATGTTTTGTTGACTAGTATGTATAATCTGTTGCTTTCTACATCCAGTCTTTGCCTTTGCCCTACTTCATGGCACTCTAAATATCTGCACTTAGATAATAAACTTGTAATAAAGAGATTAAGATCCAATACTAAAATGGGACGAAGGAGTGAAAATGATCCTTCAGAGCACTCATTTAATGAATCACCATTTTATCAATGCATGCTATGCCCAATTTGATAGGACTCTTCATTAATTCAATTTCAGTGTTGAAAGGCGCAAGCTCTGTGAAAGCACAGTCCGCTACCTTAACCTTCATTGCTGAACTCTCGCCTTTCAGTGCACAGAACAGGCGTTACAAATGCAGCCCTCGTCCTATATGCTACCAGATGATGGCAGTCAAAAGAATTAAGCATTAAAACAAAGCCTCCCATCAATACAGAGAAACACAGAAAAGTAAAACAGGTGACAGCATTGTGCTTCAGCAGCTAGAGTCTTTTTTTCTTGCATAATTATGAGGGAGAAAAAAAAAAAGCTCTGAAAAAACAGTTTTACTGAAAGCTGATATGGAGATAAGATACTTCAGCAATTAAGAATTTTGTACAGCAGACATCAACATTTTAATTATCATAGCATTATAAAACCTGGGCATCCTTCTGGGTGCAAAGCTAAGTATAAAACAGATTGAGACGACCACAACCTCAGCACCATAGAAATGAGAACCTTTCGGTGGTAGATGCTGTCTGTAGGTATCCCACACCAGCAATGCAGACAGTTTTGAGGAAAGGAAAAACTACTTAGCCATAGGAAATCATGTCAGTGGATTAGGAAGAGACCAAACAGATACCTGAATTACAAATTGAGCAGAAAATTTAGTTACTTAGGTACCCATATGGCCCACTGCTACTGCACCCAAGAAGTGCCCCAGGATTTACTTTCCCCTCTTTTGAAGTTCTTCACCCAGTTCCTTTAAAAACCTATACCAGCATCACTGACCAGACCGATCTCTGACTCTGCATTTCAAACTGGTCCCCATTTTTAGAGTTGCCTGCTGCAAAATTTAACAATAAAAGTGACATCAGTTGTAGAAATTTTCTAGCAAAAAGTACTGGTCTAACTTTTTTTAAGTCCTGTTTTCTTTGAAAATGAGATTTACTATAAAGACCTGTGCTTGTCCTGCCTGCAATAATTTTTGGCTGAAGCTGGCAAATGGATTAGATTTAGCTAAAGAAACATGTTGTCTTGGATCTGTTAATACTATTAGTTACCTGGAAACAGGTAACAAGGTTGAGGAGATGCATTTTTAGTGCTTCTACAGAGAAAAAGCAGACCTTAACTAGCTGGAAAGCATACAGATCCCTATAGGGCAGCTTACGGTTTTAAAATTTGTTCCTGTAATGCAATAAACATGAGTGACGAAGCACCCTTATATAGATAGATAAAGCTACACCTACACTGGAAGTTTCAGTAAAAAAATGGTTCTCCGGCAAGCAGATGCATTCAGTAAAAACCGATCTCTGAGGCAAGACAAAATTTTATTTGAGATGTGCAAAAACACTGAGCTGGTGTCAAAACAAAAAAAATAAACCATGCTCTACCTTTTTGTGTCTCTAATGTCCTTTCACTCACTCTCTCTTCCCTATTTAAACTGTAAATTCCTCAGCACAGAGACTCTCTCTTTAGGACAGTGCTACAAAGGAAGGACCCGCAGGCCAGTGGAAAACAAAACAATAGCTGGTATACGTTTTCTAACTTGATGTGCTAACTTGTCCTCACATCCTTGAGCAAGGAAATTTATTTTATTCTGCTTACATACTACACTGCAAAAAAATTCAAAGTCATTGTACATTTGATAAACTCTTGGGTTTAGAAAGGAAATTTTCAAAAAACAGCACTTTTGTATGATTAGGAAAAGGATGTAGCATATAACACAGCCCGTTGATGCCTCCAACCTCTCCCTCTTTTTGCTCAGTTTCATCAGTCACTAACTACAGAGAAAGCAAGGCAGGCCCAAGAACTTGTATTTGAGCTTCCCCAAAGGAGTGAGTGTCTTGATACAATGACATCTGTAACACATGCTTCAGGCTTTTGAACTACATCGTCCACCTGAGACTGACTGGCGTGGACATTCACAAACTACAGTCTTCATAATAAGCTTCAAGGCTGACTTTCTAGTTGCTGGAACTTCAGAAAAATATTTTTGTAAATCTTCTCAATGGGATACAGCTTCACCCTGAGAGATACATGCTTTCTGCTTTTCAGAGACATTGAATTTCTGGAATTCTAAAGCTAGCTTTTAAGGTATTTTCTGAAAAAGGAAGAATATGTTCACTCGTATTTTGTGCAAGTAGTTTCACTTGTTCAGCCTTCTTGTACTTGAAACAGATAAATGAAGAGTAATGGGCATGCTTAGACTGTCTTTGGAGAGCCACCCTGCTCCCCCAGCTGCTATGCGTAGTAACAAACAGCACACACAGGACAACCTCATGCAGAGTCAGAGCTCCCTTCCAGAATACAAAAGACTCCCTGCTCCTGAGCCCTTCTGATCTGTTAGCGTGTTCCTGTGCAGCTCACTGTGATGAAGGACACGGGAGAAAGGTGGGAGAGTGGCAAGGCGAACCATGCTTGCTGCTCGCCCTTACCCTGAGCAGCCACCTGTCAAAGGTCATCTCTTCACCTTGCAAAACCTACCGCCAGCACAACTGGGAAGTCGGTTACAATCCACAGAGCTCCGGTTTGCTTCTGCACATTACATAGAAGGATGGCCCCAAGGGTCCTTCTAAGGCTTGGAAGAAAAAGTTGGTTTACTTTTAGAAATACCAAGAAACACCTTCCACCTAAGGAAAATCCCCAAACCA
>NW_010130512.1:0-5870 GCF_000699245.1 Pterocles gutturalis | reverse complement strand
CACTTTCCCCATCCTTTCCTCCATTTTTTTAAGACACCCAAACCTGGCTGAAGATTTCTGTTAGACTTTTCAGGGAGCAGCAGTGATATGCCAGTTATTAGGAGAGTTAAAAGCGTGTATTACAGCTTGCATCGTATGACATAGCTCATCTCCAAGGACAAGTTACCTGGGAAATCTCTAGGATTAAAAAAAAAAAAAAGCATAAAATAATGCAAAGACTATCATAACCCAAACAAATTCCCCCCTATTCTCTCAAAAATTAAACTCCCCAAATCACAGATGCTTCAGATGAAAACTGGCTTTCTTCCTCTACCAACAGCCAAGCCCCAAACTGCATCTCAGGGCGAGCCCAGGCATCCACTCTTCCTCGAAGGGCCCAGAGGAGCTCAGCTACCACAGCAAGTCTGAAGGATGTAGCAGCAACGCAGTGAGATACCCACCAAGTCATCTTTTTCCCTTATGACACTTAAGAAGAAACTGAGGTAGCAGAGACACATTTCAGTTGAAACAGCAGAGCAGCACACGTATTTAAAGGGCTGCTCAGCAACTCATGCTGCCAGGAAGAAGAAAACTTCCTTTGGCTCAAACTAAACTCCTTGCTCTCCAGAGGTACTAAACAGTAAAGCTTTTCCTCTATGGTCATATTAACACACAAAGTGACTCAAGACCATCCTTAAGTGCTCTGCTCAGCTAGAGGTGCACTTCACCCATCTAACAGCATAAACTCCAGCTCCCCTGGAACCTTTTCAGCTTGTTTAGAAGCACCCAGCACAGGCACTGGCCTAGATTAGGAGCGCAGTTATGCACACACGAATGGTCTTGACCCACTTCTCATCACATCGTCTTGACTACTCAGAGCTGTGAACTCTGTTTTATTATTAGCACCAGAACAAAAGGCTGTGTATGTACATGAGGTCTTATGAATGCCCATTCACTGTACAGGCAAGGAATGAAAAGAATCACTCTATTATTTCCCATCATCATCCTCCTCTCGCAGCCCACCAAAGACCCACTGAATGCTTTCCCTATAGAAATACCTCTGACTGGCAGTGTTTGGCTCCCATTCAGAGCAGACACCACCAGACCCAGTGAGTTTGCTAGCACCAGTGGGCACGAGCATGGTGAAATGAACATCTTTCTGAGACGGACAGGGGAACTCTTAATATTCAAATAAGCAAAAACAGCTTAATGTGGATTTCCCTTTGCACAATAACAGTTTCAAGACTCAGTTTCCCCTCCTTAAAATATACTATACTGCAAAGCGGAGGGACTGCTTCGATCAAGTCAGACACGAAGGCAGTTTCTCCTTCAGAAGCTCTCCAGATTACGAGAAAGGTGAATAATTCCTGGGCACAAGGTAAAAATTAAGACCCATCCCACCACAACAAGCTGCAAGGTTGCAGTCCAGGACATTGAAGCATTCCTTACAGCAATAGCACATTTCATGCTTCATTATCGTAAATACAGCTCTCTACAGGACTCTAATGCAGCTCATCCAGAGGGACAGTAACTGTAAGAGGCTGACATTTGCTAAAGGACAGAACAGAGGTTTTACAGTTCATCCTGCAAGCACGTACACTGCCCAAAATTGCAGTACAAATGTAAAAATAATGAAACTGATCTCATCTAAAAGAAAGAAATTTGTCCCACTGTTCCTTAATGACTGTGCTATTCCTGTCTTTGAAGGAGATCATGTATTTGCACAAAAGGCAATCTTCTGGCTTCGTGTTGCCAGAGAAATTTTAAAAATGTAAGCAAATCCAGGAGTTTTGCTTCTAGGATAAATAAAGCTAAATAAGGCAAAAGTTATCGCATTTGTGCTCTCTGCTGTCATCATGAAACAGGATCCTTGTCCCATCTAAGCAAGCTGAGGACCTGCTGAAGACTCAATGAACTCCAAGCCACACTAGAACTATACCAGGAAGCAAACTGCACCAAGCCACCAAAAACTCTGCCCTTTCAGCCATAGACCTAGCCTAAAAAATTAGAGTAACTACTGACTTCAAGTGTTCTTTTAAAATGTGATGCAGACCAGTGGACAGAGCACTGCACACAACAGCTCCAAAATCTTTGTGATGCATTCTTTTATCAACACAACTTGGAAACACTGCTCTCCCACCTGTGAGTTTCCTACCCTTCACTGCACAAAATGTATAGCATTGGCGTAAACACAAGAAGTAGGCTGCCAGCTTGAAATATAGTTTTAACATTACTTTCAAAACATGACAGACTTTGCAATTACAACCGCCAACCACCAAACTCAGTGCTGTAAGGAAAAGCGTTATTTCAAACTTCAGTTTTCCCAGTGTGATGAAACATGGAGGGAGCAGCTACTCTCTGGTGTTTGAGTTACATAGAAAGGGGAAAAAAAGGTTTAGTTTGACCGCATCCCTCCTTTTCTTGCAGATGCCCATGCTCCCTGCTCATACAACCCCTGTAAGATTTCTGCCATGAGAGAGTTCCCATATGCAGCTCCCTGCTGTCATGCGACACACACAGCCCTTCACACCAACACCCTGAAGTGGAAGAACAGCCAGGCAACAACAGCAGCTACGAGAGTGCCTGTGCACGGCAGAAGAGCAGCCATCCCTTTAGAAAACACCTTTAAAAAGAAGCATGAGCCTGGTCTCTCATGGTGGGGATCTGCACTCAGATCATCTCTCCCAGCTGCTGGGGTCACAGAGAAGCAGTCCTGGTCTAGCCATGACCCTCCTGGCTCCGCAAAGCCTTCTCTTCCCTTCTGCTGCCACCTGCTCACGTGCAACTGTACAATGGGCCAGATGAAGAACCTCCTCAAAGATCCAGCCAGAGACCCATCTGCAAAAAAAGCACCCGCTATTTAAAGGCAGGTGTAGAAAGGAGAATAAAAATGTCCTGTACTGCTTTTTTTCTCTCTTCTACATATGCTGAATGTCTTTGTTTAAGCACTTATTACAAAACCCTCCTGTTTTTCATAGTCTATCAAAGACCAACATGCATGCTGTTGGTGGAAGAGCAGCCGACCTCTAATTGCATCACAGCCAGGTAACCAAACTTACATTCATATGGTGCCTTGTGGACCGTTACCTCTTCTCTTCACT
The DNA here is from genome assembly GCF_000699245.1 of Pterocles gutturalis. NCBI lineage: Eukaryota > Metazoa > Chordata > Aves > Pterocliformes > Pteroclidae > Pterocles > Pterocles gutturalis. The sequence goes on along the minus strand of NW_010130512.1, from coordinate 2,790 downwards.
TTTCTCTTCTGCTCCTTCATGCAGGGTGAAGTTCTTTCACACTAGCCAACAGTTCAGGAGACTTAAGTTCACTACACTACAGCTCCTGTGTAGTCATGGACAACCCATTTACTTTCTCATGCTTTGATTCCCCCCCTGCAAAGGGAAGGTGTCTTCCCCACACTGGGAAGATGCAGTACCTTTTCACTTCAGCCTGGTTTTGAGAGGCTTAATATAGATGAAGGGCACACGGAGATAAGCCTGACAAGAACACGTAAGATGCGGAAGTATCACTGAGAAGCGTAGTTCTAGCCAGACAATTTATCTTTCTCCTAAAAAACATTTTTCTTATCAAATTTGCACCTTTATGTTTGAGGCTAGCGTATGACCAATCCCCTTTCCACAGATAAATCCTTCCATTGTCTTATGTTCAAATTAAACATCAAAACCCCAACTTCCATGTTCTTTAAGTAAATACAGAAGAGTTGCAGGCTCTTTGCAACATCTATGTTAAGCTGCAAACCACACTTCCACTGATACCAACACGCCAGGTCTGGCCAAACCAGAATAAACTTTAGCCTAGTCACTGCACTGAAAAAAGCACAAAGTACATTTTTCGCCTTCTGAAGTTAGACAGGGCATGGATCTTGCTCTTTGACACTTGCTTTTTCTGAAAGTGTCAGAACGCCATCAGATGTGAATTGTGTCTGACGTGCTCTTTTTGTGTACTTACAAGATGCAAATAGATCCAAAGTTGTACAGCATTAAAGATATCAGATACAAAAATGTCTCAGACTCTGCAAAGCTGAGCACTGAAACTTTTTACGTTTAACACTATAACAGTGCCAGACCAACCTTAGAGTTGGCCATGTACCTTCATATGCAGTTAGCAGTACTATATACAACATAGTTCTAGTCAATAATTTTTTTTTTTCTTCAAACTTTGATGGAGCCAAAGTTCTGTAAAAGTCAATTACTGGTTAAGCAGTTCTACTCGTATTCCCACAGCCAGTAAACAAGAGTATTTCCTTCTATCTTTCCTCATTTTCTCTTCTGCTCCAATTTTTAGATGATTTTCCAGTCCTTACTGATGTTATGAAGTGGTGTTCTCAAAAATAATTGTTTCTCAATATCCTGAGTATGACACTATGTAAAAACTGAGTGATTCCCCCCCCACCCCGGTCTACTCAGTCTCTCTCAAGCCCGACTGTTCCACTGTCTGACTCTGTCAAACAATCTGCCACTTCAGCAAACGCACTGACCATAGGCACGTGCGAGAAAGATCTCCCAACTGCAGCTGCCACACAGCTCCTCACCTACCTAGTTGTGCAGGGGTGCTGCAGAGTACATTTAGTCTCAAACCCTTTAACTGTCCAAGGGTGAGCTAGTGTTCAGAGAAACTTCCCAATTTTGAAGAAAGAAAAATGATGCTAAGGCTGAAAAAGAAGGAAGACAGTAAATTAAAGGATATAAGATCTGAAGCAGAAAGGAGAAAGCAGGTGGCTAAGTATTTAGAAGACCTGAGGAGATGACTCTCCCACCTCTCTCTCTTACTTTTGGGAAACATTTTAATTAGCAACACTTCAGTGCTGGAGGTGAAATAGCAACATTAATCTTGAGCATTTTGGACTCTGAAAAACAGAATTGACACTTCACCTGCCAAAATCATCCCTGGCAAAACTCCACTGACATCAGTGGAACTATACCAGGCATGAAATTGACCATCAGTTGCTTTAAGACAAGAAAGGCTTTGTCTTAGGAGACAGGGTGTTTGTGGTTCTTTTTAATAAAGCCCGGCAAACAACTGTTTATTGTCCCTGAGCAAATATTGCTGACAATAAGCAAGTAGCTACCACATTCATAGTACGCACTATCTGTCCATATATTGCTAGGAAAACAACCATCAATAAAGCAAGAGATTCTCAGTGTCCTGTTCCTATCACAGGGAAATTAAAGACAGCTTAAATGCCTCTCAAATTGCCTACAAGATCCACAAGCAATTATTCCCTTTTTTAACAACATTCTTCCACGCTCCTACTTCTCTGCCAAGTCAATGAAAGTTAAACATCCTCATAGGCACTACAGGACTTGGTGCACACATCTACAGACCACAACGCAGAACAGCACCGCTGCCAGCGAGTTATTCAACAATACTCCCACCACAAACTATACACAGCGACCGCATTATGCTCACACAGAAGCATCTTTTTCCTCATTTTGTTCCATTTTTGTTTGACTATGCAAATTCTCAACAAAACCCAAAAAGTTCACGTGTTCCTGCCTCTCTCTCGAGTTTGCTCCAAGCACACCCTGAACTTACAGGACCAGACTCTGTTCCAGCACCAGCCACAGCCACACACATTCACACAGTACCAACATCTGCCAGAACTCATTAAACTCTGAAAAAAATAATTTAAACAGAAGAATCAAACAAGTAGTTAAGTTACATAGAGCTTCTGCGTTGCACCCCTTCCCCTCATGAACCCCCAAAAGAGATTTATCCACGCAGTTACCCGGGCCAGCTTCACAGCTTTTCAACCCCAACACGCAGGACAACCTGGACATCTGGACTGTCGGGGCCTTTGAGGGTAACTCTGACAGAACCACCCTGGCAGGGATGGACGCACGGGGAGATGGTGCAAGTCCTCGGGGCTCGCCGCGCTCCCAGCTTTTACTGTTTTTAAAGATTTGTAAGGAAACAGCCACCCTCCACACTTCGCACATCTTAAGTTCAACTGCTGCGAATTTCCATTTAACAGGGCAGGACATACATGAAATAAAATATGTATATTTTTAATTCCTTTTCCTTCT
>NW_010130511.1:30586-39982 GCF_000699245.1 Pterocles gutturalis | reverse complement strand
CATTTGATTGATGGGAAACTCACAAAAGAACACTTAGCTTTATATGCAATGGATACTACTAGTAGTTTGCTTTGCTTTTTTTTTTTTAATTATTATTCTTGATTCTCTCTGGTTTATTTCCTAGCTCCTCTTTACCTTTTTCCTTCAGGAGAAAAATAGCCTAATCTAATCTGCAGCATGGAATTAGAGTTTGTCTATATTGTAGAGTCAGATGAATTCATGGAGATGATGTTCCCTCTCAGTTGTGCTGAATTATTTCTGTTGGAAGACTAGGCTTGGATTTTGACACTCAAAGTAAAACGTAATTTCCCTTTCAGCTTTATCTGTCAGAATGCTCGTAGTTAAATAAGAAAACATCTCTGGTGACACTATAATGATGACTGACCTCCTTAGTCTTCAGAGCTCCTTTAACTTCATGAAACCTCTCATCCTTGTTTGCTCTTGTGCCCTTTGACAAAGGGCTTGAGCCAGAACCCTTTCAAAATGTTTGATAAGAGAAAGAACCTCTGTCTGGATCTGCACCCATTAACATGTTTCAGTAGGGTAAATATGGGGAATTCACAGTTCTCTGTGCCTCGTGTCACAGAAGGAAAGCTTCCCCCTCAGTGTTTGAGCTGCATTTGTGCTTTGGACAATGAAGGTACTAAAGCAATTATCAAGGAATAGCCAATATGCTCTACATTTACGTTTCCTTTACCCTTTTTTTCATAGAATCATAGAATGGCCTGGGTTGAAAAGGACCTTAAAGATCATCTAGTTTCAACCCCCCTCCTGGGGGCAGGGTTGCCAACCCCTAGAGCAGGCTGCCCAGGGCCCCATCCAGCCTGGCCTTGAATGCCTCCTGTGATTTTTTTTTTTTTTCCCCCTTACCAATAATCTCTGAATGTATAAAAGTCAAACAGAGAAAGAGGGAGAGAGAGAGGCCTACTAAGTACAAAGCTATCATAACTTATAAGAAGGTTGTCATGTGCAGAAGCATTACTTACCATATCCTGCAATATTTGTTGCCACTGCTAGGTGATCAGTGTAAGACAGTTAAAAGTAATTATGTGTTTGCACAGTGGGTAGGGAACGTCCAGAATTTATTGCCACAGGGGGCTGGGTTAAGACAGTATAAGCAGGTTTAAAAAGAGATTAGAGACATTCATCGGAAACAAGTTTAAATACTAAGGAGGTACAAAAGTGAACAAGAGATGTGCCCTCCAGCTCCCCGATAGAATGGCTGTGGATGCTGGCAGAGTAAAGGGGGAATGGATCACAGAGAATGGCCACGCTCACATGCTTTCCTTAAACAGCTGCTCCCCTTGTCATTGACCACAGCAGCGTGCTGGCCTGGGTGTGTGAGTGTGTCTCCTGTTCTTAGCTCACTTCTGCCTAACTAAGGAATTGTTTAGACCAGAGTGTCTCAAAGCTTCCCAGCAGTGCAGGCAAAGTTTAATCCTATGGCTGTGACAGAATTGCTGCCTTTGGCACCATCCTCCCCAAGAGTGGTAAGATGAAGAGCAGCTAGCCGCCATGATGTACTGACCAGAGCTCGGCTTTCCAGAAATTGCTCTGCTGCTGCCACTGAGCCAGCACAGGAGAGCTTAATAGTAACTGTTAATTAACAGTTTTCCTGACACCCAGCATGTGTAGATCTGTCTCCTAAGCTGTGATTTTTCCTGCCACCATCATTTTGCAGCCATAGCTAACCACTCTGGATAAGACTAAAGTTCGTATACTACAAAGTGACAAAGCTCCCTGAATAATTTAAGGCTCCATTTCATAGCTATTTGCTATCCTATGGCTATTTAATTTCAATTTAAAATGTAAGTTCCATAAATTGCCCTGCACAGAAGTTGCTTTAACATGCCGTTCATGAAGGTAATGCTGCGCATTGTTTCAGAGTTTCCACTCCTGGGATGACAGATTCACAGTAAGCTGGTAAATGGGGAACAATGAGGAGTTTGATAGAAAATTGAACAAATCCACCTTAAGGTATCAAAGCAAATCTCACCTTAATGTTGTGAACTCTCTGTGGGGCAATGTTACTGCAACAGCATGGACATGTAGATTCCCTGCTCTCATTAAAGAGAAAGGAAGTGTATATATTGTGTGTCATGTGTATTTAGATACCAATTCCTGAAAGTGCACTTAGGAAGAGTATTAAGACATATTTACAGTAAGGTATAAATAAGGTCCATTACACTGACAGTTCTTAATCCTTGGCTTAAAATTATATGAATCTTGTTATATTCCCTGAGTACATGATTTTCTAAAAAAATCATAACTTCAGATAATAGTTGGTCTAGGTAACACATTCAACGATTATTTAACAATGTATCATCCAAATATTACTAAAAGGCATATAAATCTCTGTTATTTTTCAGGAGAAACATATGGTATAATATTTTTACTTCAAAAAAAGTAATATAAATTATAAAGCAGTACGTACATTTCAGAAAAATTCACTTTGTTTACACGTCTTATCTAACTTAGAAGAAAATCATGTAATTGCAGTCCTTAGGATTATTTTTCTGTACATGAGGCCACATTTTGGCAAAATGTGTCTCCTGAAGTATATAGGTTTCTTATTCTTAACACTCATTAGATTTAATAAGCCTAAAACACCTGCTTAAATTAATGAAATTAAGTATCTCTTGAGTTAGACTAGTGACCAAGTTAGCATCTGCTGATTTTATAACAGTGTTTTGTATTTTGTTTTATTACTTAGTCGTACAACTGCATTCTTTGGTAGGGCAATAATGTAACATTCTCCTATTAAATAAATGTGCAAATCTAGAACTGCTTCTGTCTGAAATTACTTTAGGAGTGTACCCCAAAGAAAAGGATTAATAGTTGGGTTATAATGTACAAAGATAGCAGATACAAGTAATGTAGCAGTGAATCTCCAGGCTGTATATATCTTGCTTTAGTGACTAATATCTAGGGTCCTGAGATGCTCTGTCTGTTTGTGAGATAGTCAGGATTCAGTAAGCCAACTTTTAATTCCCAGTCATGGACCCGACTTTTTGGTGATTTCCCTCATATAGATTTGTAAGTAGATCTTGTTGCATGTAAATAAAGACTGCATACCGGCAATAAATACATCCTGCTGTCAGGCAAATCTCATGAACTGTGGAGATTCTTGAGAGTCTTTAGGAAAAAGTTAGGTATTACTTGCCACTGGGAAGGTATATGTGAATCTGCAAAATTGTCAGTTCCCTTCTCTGCGGTGCCTTTAACTTGCCTAAGGGGTTTTGGCTGCCAGTGCTTTGCCTTTGGCCTGTTTGATGCAAGTTCACAAGGCACAAGAGGAAAGCTTTCACAAAAGTAGGAAATCCAGGATTTTAAGTCACATCTTATGTTGCTTGTGATAACATGCATAACAAGCAATTATTTGAGGGAAGGAGGCAGAAAGAGTGGAAAAAGGGATGGGCTGTGACACAATGCAGCAACAGAAACAAATTTAGATTGTGTGTAAGATGTGCTACTTTGAGACTGGTATGCCTAGTTCAGGAAAAACACTCAGCGCATGCAAGTGCACTTGTGAATGTGAATAGCCTAAATAATTTAAGAATCCATTTACAAACCACTTACATCTACCTCAGCCTGCTTGCATGATTTCTGGTGCCTGTCAGCCGCACAGGACCATATTGCTCATCACACAAATGGAAAGCTGCTTTCACTTAGGTTGCAAGCATCTTGCCAAACTGTGGGCCCCGAAACCTCGCAAACACTTGTTTTCAGTGTAGGGGTGATCTTGAACATTTCCAGTTCCATTCTGTTTCCTTTGTTGTTTATCTTCTTTTCTCTGGTTGTTCTTTCACTTTCTTTAGAGGTTCCCATCCAAGATGGTGGGAACAATCATTGAATATTTTTTGATGACTTACTATTCATAAGTTTCTAATTCTCCTGTTTCTGATGTATATATTGCATATACATGCTTTATGTATCTGATTGAATACATTGCTTTGGATCTAACAGGCCAGAACCAGTGCTTTGGACAAAGGATGGTGGAGAACTACCAGATCCAGAGAGAATGGTTGTCAACGGCAGGGTCCTAAGCATCAGTTTCCTAAACAAAACAGACAATGGCACATACCGATGTGAAGCAAAAAATCCTATTGGCCGAAACAGCACAGAATATGTCCTGATAGTACATGGTGAGTGGTTTCTCGTTAGTTTTTTTTGGTGCATGTTATGTATATGTAGCATTTCAAGAAAATACAGTCAGTTGTTTATGGTCATTACCAAAAGCATAGCAAGAAAAAGCTGGAAGTGTAACTGCACTTTTATTGATGCTATCATCTACTTGTGAGGAGTATGTTTACCCTATTTTATTGGCATGCCTCTCTTCATACAGTTTAAACAAAATATATTCACTTATGTTGTGAACTTTTTGCAAAAGTAAGCACCCGTAAAAATGTTTTGCAGTATGGTGGTACCGTTTTATAAATACTTGCCTCGGGCACACGCTGTTCAGATAAAGCTGGTTACAAAAGGATATATGAAGGGAAATATGGAAAAACTAAACAGATGGCTGTTTGAGGTTTTTTTTTGTTTTGTTTTGTTTTTTATAGACCAGCAAAGGCAGAATATCAGATACTTTTCTGCACGCAAGTTATAGCCTGCGACTGGGAAATTCACCTTATACAAGTTAGCTGATCATCTGGCCTATCATTACAGTCAATCTTCAAAAATATATCATGTCCTAAATTCATGTTACTTCTTTTAATAAAATTGAAAAATAGGCAGGTTCACAGTAAATTACAATGTATTTGTTTTCCTTAGTTAATTGGGCAACAGTATGTGTCACATGAAAAGAATAGCTGGCTTTTACGTTAATCGTGAAATAGATTGATATAACTCAGGCATAGGAGAAAATGTAATACAAAGTTAGTATTTGCCTTTAATACAGCTTTGCAATATGGATCTAGCAGTACTGAAACATAATGTTCTCTTATCGCAGATATGTATGTGATAATTCCTGGAAAATTATAAGTTCTGTAGTTTGAAATTTTACGTAAGTGAATATAGAGATGACAGCTCCACTGTAGTTCATGACTACTTTTTTTTCCTCTAGTTTTTTAAAAAAGGCAAGTTCTTATAAAAATGACAAAATAAACTGAAACAGTCTAATAAAAATTATGGTCTTTAAATAGACATGGGAACTATATAGATTTTGTTTGCTCATTATTAATTTCGGTATAACAAATGTATGTTTCTTTGGTGTTTGCAAGCTCTCAAAATCATTTTTCACTAAAGGTTTAAACTGCCTTTAGGTATTTGGCAGAAAACTTTTAATGAGTGCTGCTTTCAGTAATGAGATATTTTTTTGGCGCTGTTGATGAAATGTCATTTATCAAAAGAACCCCTTAGATTACTTTTCATTTTTCTTAAAGTTCACTATTAGTTTATGCAGGATTAGTGGCACAAGTAAGGAGGAGGTCTTTGCATGAGGAACACAGAGCCTGTACTGCTGCGTGAGTATTTCTGTATTAGAGACAAACAGAAAAACTAAACCCTCTAACCTCTACTTACATTGATTACTACAAGAAAAGAAAAAGAGAAAATGTCTTTTACATCCTGGAGGTGGTGTTGTATTAGTTGTTGGCTGCAGGCACAAAGTGCGCTGCCTTTGATGAGGTAGTGGCTTCTGCGCTTACCAAATGTTGAAATTTCTGTCGTGTTTTCTGCCCAATTTATTTATGTGATTATTTCTGAAAACATGGGCTTTTATAATGGTAGATTTTTCTGTCAGTGGTGAATTTGCACTATGCTTCTATCAAAGAATATTTCATGATCTCCTGTGTGTCTTTTGCATAGTGGCATGCCCCCTGTTGATCTGATTATCTTCCAACAACTTCATGGCAGTCTGTAAAATCATTCATTATCAGGAAGGCATTCTGTTATGTTTGGCAGCACATTAGGCATGTTATCAGGTTTAGCTTGCACATTGTTGACCTTTTCTGTTATGAGTACCAGGTTTTCCTAATTGCATTTCTGCAATTCCAGTGTTAGAACTAGAGAAGGTAAATGTCAGGTGCTTCCGAGGTTTTTGAAACAATGACGGTAGTGTGACAGAGTATGTGATGATGTTTAGTGCTTAACAACTTTCTGTGTTTCAGAGTTGTTAAGCTTATTCTAAGTACAGAAGCGACTGACACAATTATTTTATCAAGTGTAGCACTCTCAGTTGTATAGATCAATTTAGACAGCAACTTATTCCCTCTTTAGCTCATTGCATTCACGAGTGTCTCTAGTGAGACGTAATCCTCCCAAAATTATACGATACACATTCTCTCTCTCTCTCTCTCTCTGGGCTAGCAGACCTACTTTTTATCATTTTCTGAGATGCATTCTTCCATTTAATAGAGGATGTATTTTTCTTTCTGTGTCTCCCTAAGTATTTCTGGGAGCATCCTTTGGTTTCTCATCCCAGTGCCTAATGTATTGATGTTTGTTTTTTTTTTTTGTCCTACGCCTTTGTTAGAGCTGATATATCATATAAGTATGCCTTCTTACGTTGAATGTTAGGTTTCTAATACAAGTACATGCCAGATTTAACATAAGAGGAGGTATGTTTACAAAGATGTGAGAGAGCAGAGCGAAAGAATCTGCATGAGGAGAGAATCTGTTCGCAAGAGATTCTTCTAAATTGCAGATCAAGGAAGTAAGGTCTAGGAAAAGTGACCTACGAACTCTGTAAGGAGTAAGGCGTAAGTGCCATGATGGCTAGTAGCCACTGTCTTAATGGAGCCTATGGAAGTCCAGCTCCACAATTGTTAAAAAAGGAATAGCTTTTCTAGGAAACTCTTGAGCTCAGAGGAGTTGGGGTAATCACATGTCGAAGTTTAAGAGTGATAACTGTGGCTGATTCAGTTTTTCTAGGCAAGCTTGTGTGAGAAGGCAGGGGACATCAATGGAAGGTATCCTCTGCAGAGGCAAGTGAGCATAACCTGATTCAAAGCTTTTCTTTTCTTATCCATACCATGATTTCCTCTACATTTTTTTGCCTTTTTTAACTTCTGCATCAACATATTTTCTGTCTTTCTGTTTAAGGTTGTAAAATTTCATCTAGCTTCTATTCCTTTTTTCCCCTATGAAATCCCGCTCTCAGTGGAACTCAATCTACTAATTCTCTCAATTTCTGAAGTTATCTTCCAAACTCAGAAGAGGTTTAGACAGTTTAGCATAGTTAGAAGCTTGCCTAAAAATGTAAGGCATAGTATATCATAATTAGAGATTAAAGGTAAGCAGAGTATTTACAAATATTAATTTTACAAACCAAGCAAAGAGTGTCTTGTGCCTTTAACTGGACCAACCCAGACAAAATTACAGAGAAAAGTAGCGTTTTTTCCACTGTAAATGATGATAAGGTAATACTGTTTTGATGTTAAGTGATGGCAGTGGAAATAAATATTGCTATAAGCAGATGAATGTCAATCTGTCTACTATAATTAGTATCGGATAACATTAAAAGTCTTTTTAGATTTGTAGTGTAATTAAAGAAATCAGACTTCAGAGAAATTGAATATAATTGAATCAGGTAAAAGGCATGGACTATTGAATATGCTCATGCTGCTTTGCTGAATCAATATGGCTGCTACTTTCATTTTTCTTAACTTTTATTATTAATAATAAATGTCAAGAAAACACTTCATGAAGCAGGAAGGTGGGTACAAAGTCAGAGTTTATAGGCAGCAGTACAAAGGCAAGACGTAGTTTGCTCAAACGTTTGTCTCATGCAGTAACAAAGCCACAAGCTTTAATGCCTGTAGCTGTTGTCACTTCTGTATTCTAATTGGGGAGCTTAATGTTTCAGAAGTGCACGTTCTGGCTAGATATATTACACCCTTTACCTGGTAATGGGCCCCAGGCAATTTTCACTCTTTTCCAATTTGTTAAGAATTTTTCTTTACCTTTGTCCAAATACTAGTCATTAATCATCAGTGAACAGAACTAACTGTCAAACTTCCGATGCTCAACCCAAAAACATAGATTCTACTTGCAAAGCGTAGGTAATAACTGCATTGATTTAGCTGGAGTTGAGAAAGAAAGTGGTCCATCATCATCAAAATGAAGACACAGCTATTATGTATGTAGCAGTAGTTCATAACCTTTGGATGTCACTGCTGAAGACTTAGCTCAACATCATGTTGAGTGGGTGACAGAAGTCCACATTGTTGGGAAATCTTCTCAATGGAAACAGCAGCATTTGATAGCTTGCAGCCTGTTTGAAATAAAGTACCTCGTGAAATATCCTGATTTGCCAATCTAAAGACACGCATTCAATTAATTGAAATATTCAGAGCTATGGTGTGTCGTGCATCAATTACCTGTCAAAGCAATATGGAAATTAACATGAATCAGCAGCTGTGGATGGTCAAGGCAGTTCTTACTGCTACAATTATACATGCAGTAGAAGGCAATTGAGCCAGTAACTCAGTATCTCTGGAGAATAAAAAGTAGCATAACATATTCCCTTGGCTTCAGCTTCTCAATTATTTTGTATTTTTTTTCTTGGACAAGCTATTTTTTGCAAATAGAGGCAGCTGAAAGACTGAGTTACATCCTCATTTATATTTTGAAATGTACTTTCAAACAGAAGATCTCCTATGATGTGTAAGACCAAAGGTCCCACTGCACCCTTCCTTTGCATTGTAATGTATTTATCTTCCATCTGCTTGTCCAGTCCCATTTCAAAACATTTATCATCTTAGCTTTCACAATAACCTGTGACAACAAGTTTCTGAATTGAATTATATGCTTTGAGGGAAAAGTATTCTCTTTTGTTTGTTTAAGCCTGCTGCTTGATCTCTTCACTTACCAACTTTCCAATCTATTTGGCCTCTTTTGCTGTTTGTGCTGTAAGTATGGAAAATCTCGCTGTAATAGCTGTTCACGTCTGCATTTTGATGGCATTTTCTCATTCCTCTAATCACTGCTGCCATAGTTTCTTTCAAATCCCAGTGCATCTCCTGTTATAAATTCTCCCATTTAGGCCAGTGGCTTATATCCTTTTCTAAGTCCCACAGCTGTTGTTATCTGCCTAATGTTCTTATTTCCACCCTCATTTTGCCATTTTCCAGTCTGATTGCTGCATTGCAGTTAAAATCACTTTTATTTTCATACTGCTTCCCTTCAATAGATTCTCAAGTATTTCTACCATACTCTCAGTTTCTCACTAATTATGGTCTTAGACTCTGTATTTCCTGGATTCCTGTCCCTAATATTCAGTTGTATTGGGTGAGGCTGAGCTGGAGTCAGTACCCCCCCCGCAGCCCTCCCAGTGCTGAGTGTGGCCCTGGCAGCCAGCAGGGGGTGTGTAACACAGCTTGGGAGGGGGCGGAGCCGGGACAGCTGACCCGGATTGGCTGTTCCCTACTATGTGACCTCAGCTCTGCCATAACA
>NW_010130511.1:0-30502 GCF_000699245.1 Pterocles gutturalis | reverse complement strand
GAAGTGGCTGGACATCGCTTACTGAGGGGAAGTAGAGAATAACATCTTTGTTTCTGTGCCTGGCCTTGGCCTTTGCTTTAATTAAACTGCTTTCATCTTGACCCATGAGTTTTTCATCTTATTCTCCCCCTTTATTTTGCTGAAGGGGGAGTGACAGAGGGGCCTGGTGGGCACAGGACATCCCGCCAAGGTTAACCCACCACACCAGTCTCCTTCTTTCATAGTCTCTTTTTAACCTTTTTCTTCATTTTTTGGTCTAGTAATAAATCTCTGTGATTGACTGTTCTCCATATCTGGAACAGCACTATGCCAAATTTGCACCACACACCTTAGTTTATTAACTCCTGCTTCCAAACACATTTATAGAAGTTCACCTTCTATGTGTAGCTATAATTCCAGCACCCTGCACTTCATTCATTTGCCCACTGTCACATTTTTATTATGTTTCATTTCTGTTGTGATGAGGCCCCGTCATTCCTTTATTTCTGTAACTTAGTTTTGCACATCTCTCACTCTATGAAAGTAAAAGCTGAGTAGAGCAGTAATTTGAAATAAAACTGAGGAGGTAAATTTTTTTTTTCTGTTTTCTTTGAAAACTGAGTTTGTTGTATAGGCAATAGATCTCCTAGTTTGATCTACAGGCCTCTGATAAATCTTGTGCACTGTTTTTGGACACCTTATCCTTATAAACATCTAAAAAACACAAAAAAAATATTCACTGAATGGGTGGGATGGGGGAGGTGGAAAGGAAAGGAAGCAGCATCCATGTGGAGCAGTACACTCATCAGTAATCTAGTTGCTCTCTGTTTTGGTGTTAAGACTTTAGACATTGAGGTAGCTGGACAATTTCTAAAGTTTCCTCCTTTGTAGTTCCTGAATTGAAATGTCTCATTTACAGACACATCTCAGAGAAAAGACTTCCCTTGCCTATGGGAATATCCTACCTTTTAACTGGACAAAGTTTGGGCTTTGGGAAAAGAGAATTGAGCAGACCCATGGTGTAATGGAACAAATATAACATGTACAGCTACAACAGAGGGGTTTTTTAGTAAAAAACAACCTTGCCCTTACATCAATCAAGGCATGTCAAGAATATGAAGCTCAGAAAACTGCTTAGAACTTCATCTGAAATTCTGTGCATGTGAATGCCTATGCTTTTTAGTTCTGAGATTTTTTTTTAAATATATATCTGTGCTTCAGTCAAAAGAAATAGGGTGTCTCAGTTTTAAGTCCTTAAAAAAAAGGTGAAAAGTCTTTCCTTTCTTACAAAAAGTAAAACAAAATTTTAAAAATACAGAAGACAGCTCACAGAGGAGCCTGAGATTTCATCTGAAAAATAAATAAAAAATACTCTTGAAGACCTTTTCCTTCTCAAAAGCCTTCCTTCCCCCTAAACCATATATTTTTTTCTCTCTTCCCCTTTCCTGCTATGCATGCCTGCACATACATACATGTACACCCCCCCACACACACACACCATGCACACACACACACAAAAAATCAAACAAATGAACAAACAAAGGTCTAGTAACTTCTCCAGGACAAGATTTTTTTTTTTTTAATCTTCATATCTTTTGAAATCCACAGCAGCTGGATCATTTTCTTGCAAAAGCTGAGGTGTGGAGAAGTGAGGTTTCTCTGTGGGAGGCCTGAATAAGTAACTCATTGTAACACTATGTTAAACGTCATGTTATAAACGTACAGAGCATTTAATGCATGTTATTCTGCAAAGCATAGCCCTTCAAATTGTGTTGAAATATTTTGATTTTGCATATGCACCGACGTTCTAAATTGGTATTAAAGTATTAAATCATTGTCATAATATTAAAGTTAACTGGTCCAGACTACTCTCAGTTACACTAAAAGAGGTGGCCCAGACCTTAAAGCACGATGCAGATGAATGCTGCACAATTAGATGAATTAAGAAATCATTATTTGATATAGTTTTTATTATTTGACCAAAGACAAATAATGTTTAGTTGACGTTTTCAGGTATAACAAGTCAGTCAAGAAACTTCTGGTGGAATTGTTGGCTTAATTTTATGGATGAATTGAATCCCTGAACACTCGCAAGGCAGCTACTTTGAAATTGCTTTTGGTTGATAAATACTTGAATAGTGGGGTCTGTAGTTGGTCTGTGTGAACTGATATTTCTTCATTTTTGGTGACTTTAGAAAAATAAGATACAAATATTTTTTCCAGATAAGCTGAGAATTATTTTGGAAAGGTCAAGAAAATAACATTCCGAACCACAGTAGCACTTTTGGGGAATCTATTTTACACTTCTACATTTTTGCATTAAAATATTACTTTTGATGATAGAAAACTTTTAAAATAAAGTGGTTTTGTTAGAAAACATATGGAAGATTTTAATTATTTTTTCCCTATTGGAGTACTCATTGAAATTTGAGTATTTCAGTTGAATTAAATCTAAATTTGTCCTGCCTTTACTTTTTTTTTTTCTTTTTTTTTTTTTTCTTCTCTCCTGGTGGATACAGCAAAAGCTCCCTCCAGGTCTAATCTTTAACATATTCTAACACATATAGCTCATTCTTATTTGAATAGAAGTTGTACTTATTTTAAAAACCTGTAGATTTCAATAATGTTTTTAATAACACACAACACTTGAAAATATTTAATTTTACTATGTACATGTATAATTGGCTAATGTGGTAGTTCTTGATTTGGATTCCTTGTGTGATTTCTGAAAAGGAAAAGATTGTTAGTTTTGAATTATAATGAAGTTTTTTCTCCATACACAATAATTGCATAAAGTTAATATTTTGGATGCTTTTATATGGGTACAGCATCTACAATAAAGTACTTCTTGAACTAGATATACTATATATATTGCTGTTTCTCTTTTGAAAATAACTGATCTTAAGTGATTATTATTTCTAAAACAGTGCTGTTGAGTTTATTTTTGCTCTGATATACTGTAGCAGCACAGCTTGCTCTCTAAGTTTTCTGGACTTCAAGCTCTGCTATTGCTTATACCCCTAACATTCTTGAACCTTACTTCAATTGAGCTTTTTTGTTTGAGAGGTCAGACTGTAAAATTACTATGCCTATGAACATCTTGTGCAATCTTCATGAAGAAAATATAACTGTTAACAGAACAATTTCACTTGAGATGGATGACAAAGTTGTAGTCTAACAGTTGCTAATAATCTTCTGTTTTCATCTAGATCATTTATGATTCACAAAACCCAAACCATAAAGAAATTATTAAAGTGACTTAGTAATTTTCTAAACCTAATTCCTTCCTGCACCATTAGGTGCTATGTGGAATGCAGATAAGGGTGTCCTGTCTCTATCATATGGCGCTTCTATAACTTACCTTTCTTTTGAGAATAGGTTGCTCATCTTTTCACTCAATTCAAGAAAGGAAAATGATACGCTATGTAGTGATATAGCTTTAAATGTCATTTGGTGATGCTAGCCTGGTGATACATCAGTACTATGTTTTGTTCCAGCTGAGATTACAAACCTTGGGAAGGTAGCACAAATCATTGGTTCTGAGCAAATGGAGACAGATATAAATGCTTTGGGGAGATTGCAAACAGCATCCTGATAGGGAAAGCTTCTGTAAAAATTATGCATCTTTCTTAGAGAGCTTTCAGAAGTTCTGTATCTAAGGTCTCTGATCACATGTGTGAAGGTGAGCATAGAGGCTCAGAGAGAAGTAGACACTTATGAATTTGCTTATCTCAAACCATTAATATTTTTAATATCCATAATTTGCTGTTAATAATTATTAGTTCTGATTTTTCTATTTTTGCTATTAGTAATTTTAATAATTAATGACTTGTGAACTTTTTCTGGAGTTTATCTTAGCCTTCATTTCAATATTGTATAAAGGAAAAAATGTTCAATAAAATATTTCTTACGGTATTCTATTAATATTTTACTTACAACAAGTAAGGGTTTTTTTGTCCTCTTGTTTTCGGTATTCTTCCAACTGAAAAACAGAACACACTGACAAAAATTTGAAATTTCCCTGAACAAAATTTAAAAATCTTTGTAACATCTTTTTTTACAGCATGGGTTCAGTCTAAATTTGTGGTGGTACTCAAAGCATCTTTAGCCCCTCCTCCAAAAAGGAAACCTCTAAGCTGCAAGCACAAACTGTTTTTTCTAGCTCTTAGTGCTTGAGTTCTTGATCCAAGATAATAACATTTTCTTTGATCTCTTATTCCTAAATCATATAGCCTTTCTGCATTGGATCTTCCTCTGTCTTGCTATGCCTTACTGTGAATCACTTCGACTTTGTCTCAATGATTCAGAACTGTTTTGACAGCTTTCAGAGAAAGCTCATTGCATTCATCTTTCTCTGTGACTCCCATGGTAAGGGGAAAACAGAAAAAGGGGTAACAGAAAAAACTAGCTAAGAGGACAATAAGGATATATCTCAAAACCATTCTCGGGTTGCAGGGAGGAAAAAAACCCACAAAAAACATTGCTAGAAAGCATGAGGGTGGAGGATAGATCTGCCAAAGTTGATAAAGTTGGTTGGAATGGCCAGTGCCATATGGCGATCTCCCACAACACCCTGAATTCATTCACAAGGCTGTGGTTCCCTCACTAACACAAAGAAAGCTGTAACCCCTTTTTAAGAAACTCACACAGCAGGTGCCTGTGAACAGGTCTGCAGGTATTTGTGATGACTGGTGGAGTTCATGTTATGGTGTAAGGTGGTGTGTCATTTGTGACAAGAGTGATGCAAACAATTTTCAGTCAAGATTACTTTTGTTAGAAGGCCTAAAGATAGAAGAATTAAAGTTTTTATTTCTTTTTTTTTTTTTTTCTTTATCTACTTTCTACTCTGACATGGATTTTCTTTACTTTTTCTTCACTGGTATCCACACAACTTGTTTGCTCCCCAGATAGACCCTTGAAAAAAATTGCTTTTGCTTGGTAACTTCATGCCTGAGGAGGGTATATCTTTCAGCTGAAGCTGCTTGTATTAATCCTCATGGCAAGAAATGAACCAAAGGAGAGGAGGAAAGACAGAAAAAAAGTTAGGCAGGGTAAAACCGTAGGAGTGGGTAAACTATTTTTGAGGTATTACTGTGGGTCATTGCACTGGTGGATTCGTTTTTTCCCTCCGCCATTTCTGCTTTTTATATTTTCTGTGGGTTTCCTAATCCTTGATTGGTAGGAAGCAGGGAGGAGCTGTAGAAGGCTGACATGTTGAAGTGCTAGTTTGCTGCTTTATTGAGGGGAGCTCTGGATGGCTTTCGTCATGCACAAGCAGGAACTGAAATCTCTTTGCACTGCTTTGTATATAATTTTGTTTAAAATAAGTTAGTAGATGTGACCAAGCATTCTTTATGACAAATATAATGATATTCCATTGGTGAACTGTCCTATTTGATGGCTTAGTAGTTAAGGTACCAAACATCTGCCTGCCTGAAGGGAAGCTGGATAATTTTTTTAAAATTAAGTCTTGACTATATTGCATGTGTCCCACCATTCATGGTAATGTGTTATACAAAGCCAAAGAGTCATGGGGGGGCGGATTCAGCTACACGTATAAAACTCTTTTAAGCAAAAAAAAAACAAAAAAAACCAAAAAAAAACCCCAAAACAAAACAAAAAAAAGAGCATAAAAGACTGACAGCTAGAAAGGTAGAGCCTTAGAGCCTTGTTTTCTCAGGTAATGTTCTATGGTGATAAGAATGTGAGAATTAAGTGTATTAGTCAAAGACAGTGCAAAGAAGTGCAGTAAACTACATTTTAGGTTGCAAAGATGTCATTAGTTTGCCCAAGGTGATTTTCAATGGGAAACAACTATCGCACTGTGTTAAAGCGTTTCAGATTACTGTTGGACCCTTTTGATTTTATTTTTAAATAATTTAAAATGAGTATTTGTTTCTGCTATCTCTGTTTGCTAACGCTAAAATTATTTCAAGGAGTTTTGAGTTATTTAAGCAATTTCAATGACTTGTCCTGAATTTCTCAGAGAAATGAAAGCAGCAACCATAATAAAATAGAGATCAGTGATTTGTTTACCTCCATTTAGCTTCAACACTTGTCTCACTGATAGGGAAATTTTAGAAAATTCTCCTTGACATCTATCTTCTTCCTAGTGCAGTTCTGGCTGACCTTTTTGGAATTTTTTGCACCGAAGGAGTCAGTGTCATTCTGAGAAAGCTGTCATCTTTGTTCAAGGCTGCTGGTGTCTGAATTTGTATTGTACATTAGCTTTCCCTTATAGGTTTTCAAGGGCCAGCTGCTGTACTTTATTTCACTTAATTTTGAAAACTCCTATTTTATGGCTTGGAGAAACAAGGAAATATGGCTTGTCTGTTTACTTAAAAAGAATATAAATGAACATCACAGCCTGAATGTGGTTTTTAAGCAGTGGCAATGGGCCTAGAACACCATATTAATAATGGTAGAATGCTGCGCTTCTGGGGCAAATCGTGCTGGCTTTGTTCATACGATTTGTTTAGTGGCTTTTGTGGTAACATTTTATCTTGAATGCAGTGAAATTGACAGCTCAGGTATGAGGACAACTGCTTTTTAAAATACAGGATAAGAGGTTTTGTTTTCTTTTGTGGTTTTTATTGTTTTGGTTTTTCAGTAGAGGATTAAAATAGGGCTTGGGAAATCTGTTCTAAACTCCCCTGTCAGGCTCGGAGGTTTGTAAAATATAAGACATTCCACTTAATTCTTCTGTGTTCATTTCCCCAGCTGTGAAATGGGAATAATGCTACCTCCTTTTCCCTAATATGTGATCTATACTGTCTAAATAATGATCTTACAGAGCCTCAAGGCAGAGATCCATTCTTTTCTGCATATATATTTCTTAATATCGAGATGTGGACAAAATCCAGACATGTATAGAAGCCTTTTTATAAGTAAAGCTACTTCATTTGAGACTGCAGTCTCAAACAATGCTCTAAGACTTTACCTTTTTATTTTAAATGTTGTATTACAAAATTATTTTTCTTAGCCTATTGCATGCTCTGCAAATTTTACTTAATTACTTTCAGGCAAGTTGCATAAGCTTCAGTGATTTACTCAGGGCAATATTTGTAACTCCTTTAATTAGAAAGATGGACTTTTATACAAGATAAAATGACTCCCTTAAATAAAATAATAGGCTTTATTAACAGTACTATCATTAAATGGGAAAGAGCTTTTTTTATCTACTAGCAAAACTTCTAGTAACATTGTGAAAATATAGGTCTTACAGTATACTTTAGAGTAATGTAATGCATAAGTACGCATTGTATTCATATAATTCCAGAACATGGAATATTAATCTTTCTGTTGAATACTTGTTTTGATTTGTCATTGGAGGTACATCTTATGCTAATAACAATTAATAAAGTAAAACTTAGAGCACTTGAAAACAGATTCTTCAGTGTTAAAGAACTTACCTACTTGAGAATTTATATTTTCTTTGTACTAAGATAATCTTCAATATCTTATAATCAGGGCAAGTTATTATCTTATTGTTTTTGTCCTTTATGTTCTTTATATGTCACCTGGTTCTAGCACAATTAGAAATTAAGAAATATCACATTACTACCTATTTGTTTTCTCCAGTACAAATGTTGCAATCCTTATAATCTGACACACAAAACTGAACAGCAATAGGTAAATATATTGTATGATACTACATTATGTCACCTTTTATTCTTCTGCTTCAGTAAGAGCAAGAATGGTGAGATTTTTAAATGGCTAGACTGGTGACAAACAATAAGTCTGATGGACAATTAAATGGGAGCATGTTCCAGAATCTCAGGGCCTTCATTGTAACTTCTCTTTCTGTTTCAAGGGAGCTGCAGCTAGAGTGCTTTTGCTGATCACAAATTCGACAGATTGGTGTGGGGAGCAAAGTGGTCCCTCAAGTAAGCAGTAAGGGCTTCAAAGGTCAAACCTTGCTTTTGGAAAGTTATCAGATACTAGTGCAATACTTAAATGTTCATGTTAGATGCTTTCCTGTGAAATGCTTGATTCAGGTTTCCTGTGGTCCTTATGTGCAACTCTACCAACGGTATGTGCAACAGACTACTCTAGTCTCCAGGTGACAAAGCTATATTTGTGGCAACATCTGTGCTGTGGAGAAAGGTCATGTTTTTCTAGACAGAAAATAAAAGTGAAAAATACATTTTTAGAGTGTGTTTACTGCTACTCTTTGAATTTTAGCAAGTACACATGAGCATTATAAAACACATAGACCCAGTGCCCACTAAATCCCAAATTCTATTCTGTGCAAGGGGAGAGGTTCAAGAGGAAGGGTAGGGGCTGCCCCTGCTCAACATGCTCTGCTTGTCAGAGTCCCCCCAGAAGGTGGTAAAGGTGGGTTTTATCTAAATTTTCCTCCCAGGCCACCTGACCCAGGACCCCACAGCACTGTGTGAGAGCTGGCCTGAGCCCAAGGCAGCTGCACCTGGGTGGGGAGCAAAGTCACAGAGCTGGTCACTGCTCTCAGCCCTGAGAACTTGTCCTCCCTTACCATGTCACTTTTTTTATTTTGTCATTAGCAATTATGGTCAGAGCATGTGTTGTAAAATGTGACATGGTGTGTGTCTTGGTTTCAGCTGGGACAGAGTTAACTTTCTTCATAGTAGCTAGTGTGAGGCTATGTTTTGGGTTTGTGCTGAGAAGACTGATAACATACTGATGATTATAGTTTTTGCCAGGACAGCCAGGGACATTTCCAGCTTCCCTTCCAGTATGCAGTTGCACAAGAAGTTGTGAGGGAGCATAGCCAGAGAGTAACCCACAATTACTGGCTTAGGATTCAACCCTAGGTTTAGGACTGGAACCCAAATCGGTCAGTGGTATATTCCATATCATGCACGTTATGCCCAGGGTGGAGATGAGAATCTGTCAGGAAGTGCACTCTCTCAGTCAGCTCTCGCTCTCTCAGACACTCAGGCTCTTCTCTTTTCCAAGATTGTGGTTTCAGGACACTCTCTGCTCCAGGATCGTTAGCCGGGAACAGGATGAGCCTTGGTCATTGGATGGTGAGCAGTTGCACTGAGTATCACTCATTTGTATATTTGTATATTATTATTACTAACATTATTATTATCAATTTTGCTGTAGTTCAGTTATTAAATTTTTCTTATCTCAACCCATGAGTTTCTTTTCGCTTTACCCCTTTAGTTTTCCCCCATCCCTGGGAGGGAGGAGGGTGACTGAGTGGCTGCATGGTGTTCGGAGCTAGCTAAGTGGGTTAAAACCACAACAGAGTGATATCAGGTCTTCATTTTAAAGCGTGAACTTTTAAGTGATTTACAATGACACCATGCTGACAACACTAATGTTGAAATGGGCTTTGTTCTTTTGAGTTGTATTCCTAACTTTCCAAGGATAGAATTTGAGACAGAGATGTGTAGATACCATTTTTTTCTTGTCTCTTTGAAAACCAAAGACATTGGTTTTTTTGCTGTAATTTTGTAATACTTCATCCTCCTTCATTTGCTGCTGAAACTTATTGCTTTCAAACTAGGAAAAAAACCCACCAAACTATCAAACTTTCTATAAGAAGAGTGAACTTGTGTTATTCCCAGTTTCTAACTTAGGAAAAAGAGCAATGAGATCAAAAGCCTAGTATGTCTTAGCACTTGATTTTTCTCCTCTGTCCTGACTGTGCAACTGAACTATGTTTAATCAACTTTAATGAGATGTCCCACATCTTCTGATGTTTAATATCATCTACAGGCCCACAAAAAGTCTTAAAATCATGGGACCTTATGAATTTATTTTCTTTGTAAGCTGCCTAGCCATTTTAACCCAGCTGTATGTCTTGCATTATCAACTCATCACCAGAAGTCTCTAATGGTTTTAACTAGGAATCTAGATCTACATGAAGCTTTTGTTAAAAGGGTTTGGTTATTTTTTAATGACATCTGATTTGCTAGCTAAAATGTCAAGCACATAATTGCCATTTCAGAGTTTCATAAATCTGAATCAATTAGTAAAAAGAACCCCTTGACCTCATATCCATGAGCCTTCATGATCATTCAGTCTAAGTGCTAAGGAGCTATTGGCATATGATATTCAAGCTGAATGATCCTTTTGTTCAGTCCCGTTTTCTCGGATCAAGGCTAAATGCAGCTCCCTTTGAATTTAAAACCTTGCTAAATTATTTAGTACTACATACCACAGACTGATTAAATTTTGCACAGAGTAGTGAGATTGTTTCCCAGGTAGGTCATAACTCAGTTCGGTTTACCACTTAAAATTTCTTTCATTCTCAGTCAAAATACAGCAAGGGCCATCCATCATTATCACTTTGTCCTTTAATTTTTCTGTCAGCCTTTGTCAAGCTTGAAACAAAAGCCTTTACATTTTTATCAACTGCAGCTATTGTTGTCTGAGTTGTGCTCAGTCATTGCAGAATATCGGTTGTGTTTTTACCAAACAAGTCAAATATTTTCAGTAGGTCAGATCTATCTTTCACATAAGCCTGCTAACCCAAACAGAACCATTTCTCATTTCTTTGGAAATGGGGAGTAAAAATGCTTAGGGCCAAATCTGCAGTGAGAGCAAGTTGTCCAGGCACCCTGCACTTAAATGGAGGAATGTCTTCTGCCTTAGTAAGAAGAATGTAGTGTCAATTCAAGGAAGAATGGGAAGCAAATAGGAAATTTTGATCAGGCAGGGCTTGACAGTGTTTTGAGCCGATCTTGTACAACACTATTCTGCCACTCATGAACAGACTACATCTGTGCCTCTGCTAAAGAACAGCTTCCAGACCAAGCCAAGCATTGCATGCTCCTTCCTTTTCCACTGTCCGCTTGCAATCAGCCGTCAGATTACCTGCTGTCTGCCTTCACCTTGCCAGCGCTTGTGTAGCTTGATGGCATACTAACAGACCGTAGTGACCATAAAAAATGCCTTTCTAAAACCTTCCCCATACTTTTCTCTACATCCATTGGGCTGTGACATTACGTCAGGTCCTCTCTGAAAAGAGAGTTCTTGGCTTAGCATTTGCAGCTCGGTTCAAACCCCACTGTGCTGCTAGGGAGAGGTTAGGAGCCTGTCTCTTTCATAGAATATGCAGTTTATGTCTTACCTGTATAACTGGTGGGAACATATGTGAAAAAGTGTTGAGACTGGAGTCAGTAATTCCCCTTGGCATGAAGTCTAACCCCTTTTCTATTTCCAACAGCTTGTATGGAAACAATTAGTTCTTTGTGAACTGTTTGTATTTCATAGGTAGCAAGGTGATGAAATTAATACCAACTTAAGTACATTATTGAATTTTTGATCGAATATCTGTCTGTTAACAAACATTCATTTTAGGAGTGATGTCTCAAAATTAATGGTGACAATTATTGCTTGACTTCTAGATCTCTGAGCACGGCTTTTCTATCTTCTTTGGTTCCCCATCTGCAAAATATAGCTATTTCCTGCTTCACAGGAGGCTAAGAATTAATACCTTAGTACTACTGAAATAGCAATCTGGTGCATTGATTTGGGTATGGCTACTTGAATTAAAAAGTCCCACTCTACAAGGTCTCTTGGTCATAATGATCCTCAGTATTTAGTGCTGAGAGTCATAAACAAGAATTTTTCAGCTGAATGTTGTGTACAACTAGATTCAGAAATTGCAAGGCCAGAAAATGGAATTAAGTTTCAGTCCAATACAGGTTTCTTGGGCAGAAATCTGCAAATCCATTCTGTTAAGATCCTTCTTGAAAGAGAGCTCAAGGGGACAAATCTACGTAGTCCCTTTGATAGCGTGTTTCTGAGCAGCTGCCAACAGGGAGCTCTGGATAACATAACGTGTGCCTCACCTGTAGGATAAGATAGGTGTGCCTTGCAGTAAAAACAATGGCCAAAAAGTCCTACAGGACTAGAAACAGATCAAATTGTAATTCCCTTTTCTGGTATGCAAATTAAACAGCACACCCTCTTTGAAACACAGTGATTCATATGCCTTAAACAGAAGCCTGTGCTGTTGAGTGTCAGTTTATACTTGTAGTCTGTCTGATGTTGGGAACTACCAAACCCATTTACCTCCTACACCTACAATACATGATGAGAGCATGAGGGGACAGTGCACATTCTGCATTCTTTTATGCAAAAGCATTTTCAAGGCAAAGACAAAGTTTTCACAAGAATCCATAAATCGTCATGAAAGAACTGATAAGGAGCTTTTCTGTGACTGAGACTCAGTAGGACCGGGGGCCCCTGAACATGTAAGTCTTTTGAATGTGGAGCTCAGGTGCTTTTCATAATGCTAATCTACACCTGGATTTGGGATGTCCAAAATGAGGTTTAAGGACGGGATATAGTCAAAAAGTTCCAAAATGTGTTGTCTGGGGAGGCTTGAGCTATTGTGTTACTTTACACATACATTCCTGTTGCACACTCCCATGTCGTTAAGGAAGTACTTCCACTGGGCAGACCCTCAAACCTAAGCAGGTATGAACCAGGCATTTCTGGAGTCCAGAGCAGGCTTAGATTTCAGGCTGCTGATTCCTGGTTGCTGTCCTGTAGTGTAGTCTTTGAGAGCAAGTAATTGTAATGCTGTGAGCAAAGCAGACCAACTGCAGCCATTTGCATGGTAAATTTCACCTTACTCTCCTAAGAAAGAAACAAAGCCAGGGCTATTGCTTGCGTTTAAGTTTCTTTTGAGAACATATGTTTCTGTTTGAGGCTTCTGACAAGCTGCCATTTTGATGTTTGGCATCAGAGTTTCTGGCTTTGATCAGGAAACTAATTTCCACACAAGTTTGCATTATTCTTGATCTGATCAGAAAAGACGAATCTATCACATCTGTATTAAAACACTGATATATCCTCGTTCTTGTTAACTAGTCTGTTTCCTAGGTAGCCTTTCTTTTAAAGTGAGAATTTTTTTTGGAAATACTTCAATCATAAGAGAAACCAGAAAGCAATGGTCTTCTAAATTCACCAGTGACCCATTTAAGCTATTATGGGATAAAATGGGTAGACAGCGTGTTCGCAGAATGGAAAGCACAGTTGTAAAACCATAACTGTATTTTCCAGTTTCAGTCAACTTGCTATTGCATGGTCTTAAGTAAATTACGAATTTAAGAAAGATAACTAATCTAACCATAAATCACACTACTTAAACTTTATGTACAAGACTGCTTTGTAAACCTTTCCAGTAAACAAGGCTTTGCTCTCCTTATGAAGTAGGTGGTTTTCTTCTGTTTGATTTAATTTTTAGCAGATACTTATCAGGGAAGGAGTTTCCCTTTATGAGAAGCCACCACATAGATCAGTACATGTGATATGTATCTTTTTAACACGTTAATTTGTTTCTAATGCTTGTTATACTCAGTTCTGTTTAATTGTCATGGTATTCACACTGCAGGTAATGTTACCTTTTTTCCTGATGATTAGTGTGGCTACACTGTGGGGTTTTTTAAAAGCCTGTTTTAATTTTTCTGGTTTGGGAATATTTTGTACTGAGAAACAGATTAAATATCAGTGTACAACAGATGAAAGAGGGATCTGATGCCATTTTTCGATGGCTTTGAAAGTGGAAAATCCCACAAGTACAGATTCCAGAGAGAATACAGGAATACAGAAAACTGTAGGTGACTCATAGATGTTAACTGACAAGGAGACTTCTAAAGTGGCAAAATAGTCTGTCATCCAGTATGAAAATAAGGTAAGCATGCTAGTTTGAAGTCTTAAGAGAGTAATTATGCAATGCTGAGCTCAAGGACCCTGTGTCTGAAATGCGTTCTGTAGGGCCCAATACTGTAAAGCTCTGAGCTACTTCAGCTTCTACGGATTTCAGTGAGAATTGGTGGTACTCAGAGACCAATTGCATTTCTTTCCACAGTAAGGGAAGACAGATCATGGGTCAGATTTTTACTCTTTTATTGTGTTGAATAGCGCCCTTCAGAAATATTTTCACTGAAATCAGTGTGGAATGGGTTACTCGCCATCAACTTCTGAGAAACTAGTTCTTTCCTTTTAAACCTGCGGTATAAATAATCTGAAAAATGTCAGATGCTTTTTATTTCCTCATGGAAGTGCTTTTCTCTAGCTCTCTTCAGGGCTTTTGTTTGTTCTTTAAAACCTGCTATCACCTTATAAGCAAAGTGATACTGGTCTTTATTGCTTTTGGCAGTGTAATCAAAGTATTTTCTATCTGTACGTGTGGTTATGTTCTGCTCTGTGCTGGAGCATTTTGCAACAGACATTGTTGGTTCCTCTGCAATGAAGCAGTAGCATATCTCAGCCTGACATACCTGCACTTGCTTCATCAAAAGCTGATGGGTTTTGTAGGATGCTGTCATTAGGGCTATGCATTTTTCCTGACATATACACTGGGTTTTTAATAATAATACTATTAGCATTTCTGATTTTTTAGTTCTAAACTGTTTATGGAAATACTGATGTGTGTATTAATGATACATTTTAAGCATTAAGCATAGTTGAAAGATGACTGTGCCTGCTAATTAGGGTAAAGATTTTGAAATATACTCTGCTCTGGATCTTAGCAGACACTGTGTCTTAAACAAATGTTTGGGAAGAAGAAAAGCAATCCGGAAAAAGCAGCTCTTATAGTCAGTGGCATTTTCTCCCCTTTTTCCTTCCATTGAGTCTGTCTGAAAGTGGGTGTTTTAACATACAGCCATTTCTCGTTAACATGTGTGTGTTTATTTTAGCATGATGGTGTTGTTTTTTTCATCTCCCACTCTGACACAGCATGTTTCATCTATATATGGTTTCTACTATATGAGACATTTAAAATGGCTCAGTGAAGAAATAGATTCTTGTCACTTAAAAAGTCACTCTCCAGATCTGTGGAAACTTGGTCATTTTAACAGTGTTTTACATTCTGTATGCTGGAAGATTGACTATAAAAATTGAGAGTGATATAATGTCAAGAATTTAAAGGTACTCTGTTGTACCTGTAATAATTTATGTTAATCATGTTTTAATTTAGTCATTTTCAACATACTTGTATTTACAAATTAAACCACTATTATGATTCTCCTTTGTTTGCATGATATGATTTTATTTTATATTTTTTTTCCACTCACCAGATGTTTTCAACACTTTGCTTCCCACTACTGTCATCCCCTCCCTTACCACTGCAACAGTCACAACCAATGTAGCCTTAACAACCAGCACAACCACATCGGCAACAGCCACCAGCACCAGAGGTACAGTATGCTTCTTTGTTATGGCCTGAAAAACACATTATAAATAGGATATTTTAGGCTTGATTTTTAAGAAGGATAGAAATTGCTAAAGACTGGGTTCAAACGCTTTAGTTCAATATATATATTTAATAGAATAATCCACAAGATGGTACATGGTTAAGGAAGATTTCATATGACCTTGAATATTTTCATTGCTCTAGCAGTGTGAATGTGAACTTTGACAGGATGCTTAAATTATTTGTATACATTTGCATTTAATTTTTTAAGGTTAGTAAATTAACTTTAATGTAAAATGCAAGCAAGCTATTTTTAAATAAACATGACCTTTTAAGGCTGGTTATTTTGGGTGCTAATGTTTAAAACAAGATAGGTGTCTCAGCATTGGAATTACTGTTGGTGCAGTCTTGCTTGTTAACAAAGAGGCATAGCATTGCATCACCCCTGTTAGTCTTTTACAATTTAAGGTATTCCTAACTTAGGGGTGTCTTTATCTTTCCAGAACTGGAGTAAATGAGCTGAAATTTCTCTCTCCTCTCCCCACCCCCTATCCTGTAGGGTTTTTGTCTGTTACAGTTTTTTAAATGTTTCTAGTAATGCTTTGCTTTGTTATGAGCAAAATATAAAGCTTAATTTTAGTGTTGTATTCAATGAATGATCAGATAACTGTTCAATAGTGAAGATGTGCATGTAAGGTTTCGCAGATTATCATCTTCTGGGTAGCTAGTAATCTTTCACTGTGAATGAAATGGCAGGAGGTTCCTATGTGGTCTGTTGAAAGCTTTCATTGTGCTAGGAAAGAGGAAATAATATTCACTTATCACGCTACAAGTATTCACAAGATGAGGTATAATTATCCCAAGAAAGTTAAGACAGAGTTATGAAATCTTTTATTTCTGGAAACATTGTTATGTATCGCTTGTAGTGACCTGCCTAACTAGCAAGAATAAACTGCACTAAATGCAGATCCTTTGTATAAAGATTGTGATGGTATCAGATCACCCAACTTCTTCCTCCATAAAGCATTGCTATTTTAATATTGTGCTTTTCATGTAATAAACTGACATCAAACCTAAAATTACATTTTTAAGCTTTAATATGACTTATAGTATGAAAAATTATTGTTGTTTTAGTGAAAAAGAGTGTTATAATAGTCCCTTCTCTCCAGAAAAAAAAAAATGATAGACCATGGAAAGCAGCCCAGTGCTCACAGGCCTGAGTAGCTTCAAGAACATTTCTTGAAAAGGAACAGAATGACAGGAATTATCATGTCTTTATAAAAGAGTGTTCTGAGTCAAGCAGCAGAAGCTTCCCAGCTTTCTGAGGGCTCGGATACTGGAAGGACAAAGTACTTGGTGTGCCTTGTTGGTGTCTGCTGTCCTTAATGAATTCTTCTCTTCTTCTTATGTGGTCATAACTAAACTATGTTGCTGATGTGATTGTACATTTAGTGTACCAGTGTTATTAAGGCATTCTGTCACCTCCTGACTGTGCTTTCAGACCTCATTTTCCTTTACTCTGAAGTGTTCATTTTCACTATTTGTGTGTCTGACATCAAGAGAAAGATCTGGAAAAGGCGAACACTCTTCTAAGCTTCAGCTCTAATATGTATGTGAATGCATGCAATTTGATGCTACAGTAACAAAGAGATACTGCTTTAAGAGAAAGTAAAAGAAGGAAATCTGAGTGTAGGTAATCAAATCACTAAAACATGAGCACTCACTTTTCCCAGAAAAAGAAGTGAATGCAGCAAAATGGCTGAGAAGATGAGACCACTTCAACTTCAAGGAACTGGTAGATATGGTCTCTTCAGCAGATAATCTAAGAGACAAAGGAATGTGGGAAGACTGTTTCTTGAAAAACTTTTATTGAAAGGAAGATGACAGTCTGTCCCAATGCAGGGGGAAAAATAGGGCACGAGTACTAGACTAATGAAGTAGTCTATCTAACAATCTAAGAAATCAAAAACCACAAAAATGTGAAAACAAGAGAAGATTACTATAAGGGTAAGTCATAGATTATATCAGTGTGGAAGAGAAAGGAAACCAGGCATAAAATCAGAAACAATAAGATGCAAAAGGAATTGCAACTAGCAAAGTGTGAGAAATTTAACAAAACAGAAGGGCTTAGAAATACATTAGATGAAAGACAAAAATAAAGAAATGGAGTGATCCTATTCTTGAATGGTTACGACAAGGCTGAAGTAATTGGTGTTGTATCCAGCAATGGATGACGACGGGGGTGCTGTTTCTAATAGGGGTGTCATGCTGAAAGATGACCCCAGAGACAGATCAAAGAACAACAAGGATAAGAAGTTTAAAGATATGCTCTGCCAGGAAGCTGAAGGCACGAGTTTGTTTGGTTTTGCTTTCAAAAAAGAAAAGTCAGTACGACTCTGGAGAAGAGTTACTTTCCAAGTTCAGTGGCAAAAATGATTCCACTTAGTTAGTGGCAAAGGCATTTAGTGGGAAAACATTCTAAATGCATGTGAGTCAGTGACACACTGTGACTATTGAAGTCCTATGACTTCCTTCATTGTTGCTCTTTTTAAAAATGCTTGATTCCTATGGTACAGGGAAATGGACAAGATGCTCTCCTTATGTCTCTTCTTCCCCTATCTTTCTTGCACCTGTAAACAAATCATATTCACAAAATTACAGTGTATGTTGTGAAGGCAGAGTTCTGCCATCCTGAAATACTAGATTGAACCTTATCTAGATTGTCAGAGCACCTACACACCAGAGGTACAAGCTGAATAAAAGCCATTTTGGAGAGGATCAGATTTTCAGTAGTACCTGTTTCTGGCTAAGCAAAAAGTTCCATATAAACATATTTTCCTTTGACACTTCTGCTTCTTATCCCACTAAGATTTTTGACGTGAAGGAGTATGTAAGGACATAAAGTTGAGAAACTGTTCATTTATTTTTGATCTTCAAAAAAAAAATGTTTTTGTTGTGTTTTGGTGTCCGGGTGCATTGGAAACAGCATATATCTTTATCTTACTTTATCAGATCTTGTTTGATCATGCCTTAAAGAAACGGAAGTTTGCCCCAGATCATATGTTAGTACATACTAATTAATAATATCTTTGAACTGGATTTCCAATAGCTGACATAATAGTCTTGCTGAATGGATTTCTCTAACTCTATTCTAAAATTATTGCTTGATACTTATGAATCACCTCAGGTAAATTTTTCAAGACATTCCGCTATTCTGCATGGCTTTTGCATAGTCCACCTTGAGGATATATTACTCCACATGCAGTCACAAGAGATGTCTTTACAGGAATATGATACAGGATATAAAGACCCCTGAGAGTCTGTAAATGTATGGCATTTTACATTATGATTATTGTACCTCATCATTACCAAAAAGCTGAATTAATAGGGGGGAAAAAAAAAAATCTCCAAACCATCATCAGTTAATTCCGGAACTGTGTGACCCATCTCAGTCTTAATTTGCATGGCATTTAGTAAAGAACATGAAAAAAGGTACTGATCCAGTTGGACAACAGCATGATAATTCATAAACATCCCATTTAGTGAAAATTTTCACTTTCTCAGACAGATGTATGCTTGCTTTTGTGCTCAGTCCTTCAGGAATTAATTATTCTTTTACTGGTACATTACCTACTAACTCAAAAAATCTAAACACAATTTGATGCTAGTGAAGAGTATTGCCCTTTATATATTTGTCAAGGGTATTTTAAAGCCTAATAACCGTGATTAGGAATGTATGACAAAACGAGAATAAAATGTATGAGAAGAAAAAATTCTAGAGGACTACGGGAAGAATAATTATACTGTGTATGAGTAGTTTCCTATCGGTCGGATTTATCGGTCTGTGATGTTATTTGTGAAAGCTGTGCATGGATCCATTCTAGTGTTCCCTTTTGTGACTGGGAAGAGGAACAAGAGGACTGTGGATTTACCCCCAGTAGTGAAACAAGGGGTGCCTCCCACAGAGAAATTCTTTGTTATCGTAAAGTTAATTTAGATGGTTCTGTTGCCAATCCTTCAAAGTCCTGTGAGTGGGATTAACAGTCTAGGAGAAGCCACCTCAAGTTAGAACAGCTCCATGTTTCTGGATTCACAGAGAAAAGCTTGTGCACATAAATGTACATAAAACCCTCCCACAGGCTGGTATTATGTTAATCACCTCCACACACATACCTTGTGATTTTTTAAATTTAAATGCTTTTCCTGTCAAGAAAAAATAAGTCAAAGGGGTTATAAAACTTGGTAACTTTGACTTATTAATATTATTGAAGATTGAAATCTTACCACCACCCCCCAGAAAGGTACAAAAGTAACATTGCAAGAGCATCCCAAACTCAAAAGACAGATTCGTTCAGTTCAGTTGCATGTATCAGGGTGATTCATTCTCAGCTGACTCACTTGTACAATGACTGTGCCAGAATGTTCAAAGCTTTATATAGCAATGCCTAAAAACATCTCCAAAAGTCATTGCGTATAGTAGAGATATGATGCTACTCCCAGGCAGCTGCACAATGAAGTTCAAGAGTTTATGTAATTGTCTGGGTGACCACAATGCCAATGAATGTACACATTTATATATGAATGAAATGCCTGCTTTATTATAGTCCACTTTGCTTTTATTGGTTTCGGTTCTGGTATAAAAGAAAGATTTCTTAAAGTAGATCTGTGGAGCTTAATTTAGAAGAAGAGTTTACAGTGGATTAGGGAGGGGTTTAAGGATGTGATAATTTTGAAAACTGTTGTGAATTTAATATTTATATTTAATAGCATAAGTTTCAACCATCTTAGCTAAAAAATTACATTACTTTCTTTTTGTCCCTTTTTTACCTTGGAGTCTATAGGAGGGGGGAATAAAAAGAAAAAAAACTAGAATACCTGTTTCATTACAGGCAGTTTAAATGCAGAAACTGCTTGGACAGTACTTGTAGTCCTCAGGTTTTTTCATATGAAAAAAATGTCAAGCACTACCACTTCTTTCCTTGTGATTGCATTTTTCTTTCATGTAGTCTGTTTAATGTAACTTGGCACTTTGAGATATTGACAGAGAAAGAAACAGCAAAGCAAGGAAAGGTATAGAATATGAGGGACAAGGGAGACAAGGGTAGACTTTTAGATATAGTTGTGCATGCATACTTGCACTCAACTATGATAATAAATAAAATTATTTTTGTCTAATGTTAAAAGGAGTTTTATATGGCAGCATGCTAAAGCTCGTTGTTTTATATACTACTTTATAGCTGTAGCAGTACAATAAAATCTTAATTTGTGTCTGATTTTAGTCAAACCAGGTAAGAAAATTACAACTTTCCAGCTTTTATTTCTTCTTTGTCATCTTCTCTGCTCTTAAAATAGTCTCCTGCTGGCTTATCCAACTTCTAGATTTCCCAGGTGCCCAAACAATTTGAGCTTCAAGCCAGCAGCTATTTAGATTATTTTTTTTTTTCCGAGCAAGGGAAGCCTTTAGCACCCATCTTGCAAGAACTGCCATTTCCTGATTTTATAATGTCTTCTTTCATTACCTTTATTTTTCACTCTGCTTGTTTTCCAGCTCTTTAGAAAGTGTCCTGATAAATCATGGTAAACCTAAGTTAGGCCACAATAGAATCCCAAACCTATTGTACAAGCCTTTTTCCCTAACTCTCGAAACCTCCAGGGCTGTCTCTGGTCAGAGCTATCTGTTACCCAGGTACAATATCTGCAAGATACAGCTGAGTAGTAGTCGGGAAGCCTTCCCTAGCCAGCATCTGCAACCAGCTGATAGGCCAAGAATAGAAAGCACCCTTCCGTTCCTTGGCACTTGTATGGGCTAAGTAGAGGAGACCTGGAAGAGAAATGGTGCCCAGTTTCCCAAGGTCCATTACTAGCTAACAAGTGCAGAAGAGAGATGCAGGAGATGCAGGATGCACTGTCTGCTTCCATTTCTGTGTGCTCTCTGCAACCGAGAACTCCAACACTGGAAGAATAACTCCACAGCTGTGCTAGTGTATGGCCTTAGCTCATCAGCAGGCCTGTGGCTTATTGGGCCAAATCCTAGGCTTCTGTGCAACAGGGAGAACAAACCCAAAACAGACATCCAATGTGCCCAGAGAGCAAGTTGGCAAGATCTGAGAGTTGTTGTTTTAGGATCAAACTGTTGATTTTTTTATATCAAAATGTACCTGCTGTGCTGAGATTCAAACATGATGTTTTGGACATATGAGGAAAACAGAACCTAGAGTTTAAAAAAAAAAAATAATGAGGCATCCCTGTGCTCCTCTCCTCCTGTAGTACTTGCAGGATGCAGAACTATGTCATACGCAGAGGAATCCAGAATACTTTTGCCCAAAATGAGCAAGGAAGGGGAACTGTTAATAGCTCTATCTGTTTCTTTGTAGATTGCTTGCTGTTTCTCCTGACTCCTTCAGTATATACAGTTCCTTTGGTTTCACTTGCTATTTAAGTTCCATGACTCTTGCTAATTTCTACAGTTTCTGAAAAGAGAGAAAAACAATAGGATTAAAACAGTTACAAAAAATAAAAAAGCTCACTAATGTTGATGGTTAAGTCTATTCTGACAGCTTTTTCTCAGTAAATTGTTCTTCTAACATGTACCTGTCCAGTTATCATGTGTCTGTGCCTTCTCTGTTTCCTTGTGTTGAACAGGACTTGGATTTCTACAGGTATATTTTCAAGAGGCTTAGTAGTCCACAGTGACCATTTTAGGGGAAAAATAGTATTTATTCCTTTGCCTAGGCGACATTAATTAGGGTTTCATCCCAGTAGTCAAGCTTGGTGGTACAATTAATGCTGAGAATTCTCAAAGCTCACAAAATTAAGATAAACAGAGGAGACTGTAGCATCTTTTCTAACTCAAAGAACTCTGTTTTTTAGGTCTTATAGATACACAGCCAGGAGAAGCCTTATTACAATATGATGAAAGTGGCTTATGAGAATGTTAGTGTAGT
Source organism: Pterocles gutturalis (assembly GCF_000699245.1). Classification (NCBI taxonomy): domain Eukaryota; kingdom Metazoa; phylum Chordata; class Aves; order Pterocliformes; family Pteroclidae; genus Pterocles; species Pterocles gutturalis. The sequence continues at coordinate 8,434 of NW_010130511.1, read as the reverse complement.
GGGTCATTTACATGGATTTGATAAATGCAAAAAAATTAAAATTAGGAGGTCCCAGGTGTTCCTCTTATGCTTTAGCCTCATGGTATAAAGTATCTCCCTGTAGCAACCAACCAAAAAAAAAAAACAAAACAAAACAAAACAAAAAAAATAATAAAAAAACAAACTCAAGTGGTTCTTACTTTACTGTCTAGATTCCTACAGATTTCTAAGTATTTCCACAGAGGATCCGAATCGTGATAAACAGTACATGCTCACATGCATGGTGATCACAGACCAAAAACATGCTAGCTTCAAGCAAGAGGCTTTTCAAACACAGTATGAAAATAATCTATATTTATTTTTTAAATGAAGGCTAGGAATTTTAGACATTGTTGCATCCACAGAAGATACCCTCCTGTGACTCTGAGGATACAGAACAACAGGGCAGTAAGTAGCACCAGATTGTGGTTATGAATGGAAGGACTTTTTTGTGCAGTGTGAAACTCCATTGTCAGTACATGCTTAAAAAATTGAAGTATATATTGTGAGCAGACCAAAATCAAAACCAAGTGTTTCTGTGTGGAATTCCCTGTTCTCAAATACTTTTAGAAGATCCTTTATAGCTGTAATGTAAATCCAAGAGTAATCCTCAAGTCAACATGCATAACACTAAAGCAGTCTAGCCACAAACAGAAATTCTGGCACACGACCCATCTCATGCTGGTTACCTCAATTGACATGAAATGTACTTGGGCTTTTCAATTTTTATCTTTTACAAGCTAAGGGAAAGAAGTATGCAATTTAGAAAATTGCGGTTTTCTCTGCTTAAAAGCTGTTATGATGTAAGATGAAGACTGTCGTCATTATTATATGTTATTTGGTCATATTATTCATGAAATGAGTCTGTTGCATTCTCGAACAAATAAAGATAGATTTCATACTCTGAATAGTTTGCCATGTAAATGAACATCATAAACGAGACAAATTACAACACAGACATGCTGAATATATGAAAGGAAAGGAAATATCATAATATTGTATATTAGGAACCTAGTCTTTGTGTCTGGAACAAATATTTCTAGTGCTAACAAATCCATCCGGCTGTCAGCTTGCAGTAATGAAGTATGCAACTTAAAAAGTACACAATGATTTTCAGCCTTGATGGATTATCACTTAACCCAAAATGCAATGCTGTACAGATAAGTATCACAATGGGTTGATGGTCTGATAAAGATTCCATTATATCGCTGAGCTCTGCAGAGGCTTCAGCAATGTGTCAGGAATTCAAACATTCCTAACCTGAGGTCTGATCACACTGGGTTTTTTTCTGCTACATATGAATTATGCAGTCTAACAGTCTCTACTGTAAGCTAGCAGTACAAGAGATTTTCCAAATTAAGAGTCCCTTCTGCTGGAAGCATGCTCACTGCCTGCAAAGAAAATTCTTTGCTCTGAGTTAATCCTGAGACTTTCCCTCAGGTGCTGCAGACTGTAGAGTTTTAGCACTCCTGCCCAGCCTCTGCATGTAACTAGTAAGGAAACATCGACCTTTCAAAAAAGTAGCTGGAGAGGACTGAAGTCATCAGTATCACCACCGCTATGTAAAGTGTAACTTCAAAGACAGTATGTGCTGAAGGCTAACTGCACTGACCATTTTCGTCTGACCTCTAGTTGAGTGGTGACCTCGGTCATAACATTTCTTACATTTTATTAACGTGGAGTCAGTTTCAGATGTAAACAAGTCACAAAACCTATGTCATTCATACTAATTTCATGCTCTAGTCATGATTAGTAGACTTGAGACTTTCAAAATAATAATAATAATAAATTGTTTAGCTATTCATACCTACTGGTTTAAAAGCCGGATTTCCACTAATTTCAAGATACTTTTAGGATCAAGTATTTACAGCTCTACAAACAGCTTGGCGTGCAAATTGGTTAAATGAGTTTATCTCGTTGAGCTGACACGTAGTTTTGAGGTTTGGATTAATCTGGATTTTTCCAGTTCAAAGAGAGACAGAGTATTTTTAGTGTATTGTCAGTGTTGCCTGCAGTGCCCCATAAGCTTGAGAATGACCTACAGATCTGTGAAGAATTTCTTTTACAGGAGAACAGACTATAATATGCTTTCTATGTAATACTTTACATATACATAAGCTCATTAATTTTCAGTTGTTCTAAATGTAGTTTAGTATCTTATTGATAGATTAAAATCCGTGATCTGCTAGATCCAGAGTGACGCACTGAGTCAGTTAGCCTGATTTCTTGTACAGATTCTGCTCACGTATATTTATAAGGAGGACCAGAAACCTTTATTTTATTAAAGAGCATCCACCAGAACATGTATAGACTTAATTTGGGACCTAAAGAAATGGAGAATCTACAATTTCCCTTGGTGTTACTCTTCAGCAGTTAGCTATCCTCATTGTTACAAGTTTAAGCCTTGCTTCTTAGTTAAATTTCTTTGTGGTTAACAACCATACTTTGGTTCTTGTTAAACCTTTCTCCAGTAAAAAGACTTCTTATTCCATGTGTATATTCTTCTCAAAAGTTAATATTTTTTGCAAAAAAGACTCTGTAAATATGCTTCAAAATTTATTATTGGATGTGAATCTATGCTCTTTAGGATCTTATTAAGAGTTTTGCTTGATTTGTTTTGTTTTAAAAGCTTTGTCAAGTGTATCTTCAGTTATGTGGTTTAAGGGAAATACAATATATTTCTTTTAACAAGGAGAAAGATTAGACAAATAGTTTCTGTTGAATATGTTTAATTATTGCTGTATTTATATCAAAGCACAAGGTTAACGTAGTTTTATTTTATTTAGAGATACATTTATGTACTTAAAGGTAGTACCAGTGAAAAACCAAGATCTTTTTTTATGATGTTGCTGCATAAGGCAGATTTTGGCAAGTTCCATGCTGTCAGGATACTGAGGAAGTACTTCAGTGTTAAAAGCAAAAGTATACAACTAAGTATCATTACAGTTAACAACAAGGACAACTAAAGCAACTGTTCCAATGTCATGTGAGGTGTTAAAAAAGACTGAAATGGTGCCGACAAGGTCTAAAAAAGAGCAAAGGGAAGAAAAAGAGAGAAAAATGCTTATAGTTTCAAATTTATTGCTAACACCTTTAATAAAAAATCCACATCTTTCTCAGTAACCAGTGAACTAAAGTCATCAACTGTGCCTTTGAAGCTGAAAAGATTACTCTCTCTGCCCTTGGTTTCTCTGACACTCCACTTGAAACACAGTTAATAACTTCCAGTGCGAGCCTCACAAAATACAGAATTGATACTAATTATATTAAGGTTTTTTGGATGAAGGATGACCTTGGTAAAAGTCAAAGGCATAGCATTCCCCAGAACAATACAATAAAAGCAAAATCTACAAAGAGTGACTTTGGAGATGATTTAATCTGGCCTATGAATTTTTGTGTGTGAGTTTATTCAAATAGGCAATGAAAAAAAGGGGTATTCTTAAGGTAATATTTTAGCATTTCTGAGAGCTTAGCCAACCCCCTTTCTTTCTGCATTAGCAATTTTGGGTGTCTGTTCTATGTTGACTGCACCATAGAGAAAACTGAGTGCAGTGGTGCTTGGAGAGGCTGGCTCGTATGTGCGCTTCCCAGGAGTCACTCCCTCAGGAGCAGGTAGAAGCATCAGTATGGCTTAATACTTGTCCTGGATCTCCCCTCAGACCCATCTGGGGCCCCTGTATGGGACGTTGTCCTTCATGTGGGTTATTTTCAATGCACAGCGTACACAGTGATGAATGGGCTGAGTAACAGCAGGACACAGGTGTGTTTCTAGAGCAGAACGCCGATATCTCAACGCACCGTGCCAAAATGCGGAAGGTGCAGGGCATGCTGCGGCAGTGGTGCATGTCTTGGCTGCACTGTGCTTCTGATGTTAAAATGTTTGGGTTAAAATGTGTTTCCTTGTTACAGCTAAGAGAGGGAGTGACACTAGAAATACAAAGAGACCATTGCTGTAGTTCTATTACTTTGAGACTCTAAACTGAAAATCTTTAAAGGCTAATGTTTTGCTGCAGTGTGGCCATCACACTGTGTGCAGAAAAGCAGAGTCAACAAAGCTGAAGTGAAAAAAGGTGACAAAAAAAAAAGGATAGCAATGTTTTAAAAGATTAGCTTAAAACACGCCTTAGAGGAAAGAAGATGAAGTTTGTTTTGGAGTGTAGAGTACTGTAAATGACTGTACCTAATCGCAGCTGAGTTCGTTTTTCTCATCGTAAAAATTGAGAGAGAATTACAAACTGATCTACTCTGAGAAATATGGGGTGGGAAACCTTATTCAATAACACTTGACTCACTGTTTGGCTGAGTATAAAAGGCTGAACAGGAAAGCACAAATGGAAGTGACTGAAAAAATGAAATTCAGAACCAACACAAGGAAGTACTTTTCACTCAAAGAGAAATACAATTTTCAATAGCCTACTGAGCCAAGTTTGGAATTGGAGGCACTGGGGTCATTAAAGAGAAGGGAGATACTATTCTGGAGGAACTGTGTTAAGTAAGATAACTTGCAAAGGGCTGAATGGCCTTTTCCTTTTCCCCAAATTTATGTTCTTTTTGAAAAACTTTGATTACAAGTTGTCCTGCTGTGATTTAGATAGCATGAATTTGAAAAGAATGTATCAAATCCTTTCAATCAAGATGCTTGGGTTTCTTTCCAGCCTGAATTCTTGCAAGCCTGTAATAGAAAACCATCAGTCAAGGGGAAGAAGTATCAGGAGTAGCAATTGACGTTAATACACAATTTCATTTTCCAGCATAAACGGTAAGAGACAAGGATCCTGGGCAACAAAGGGCAGAATATAAATTTTTATGGGAATATGTTATGGGTAGTCCAAAAAAAAAAAAAAATAAAAAGGAAGATCAGTAAGATCCCCAAGACTGACAATTTAAGGAATCCATTCTATTTATTTTATATTCTTCTTTTTTCATGGCTAACAAGTCTCTACTGTATGCACATCAGGTCATGAACTGCATTCAGCACCCTACAGAGAAGAGACAACTTTCATTTTAATGAATTCTAAGTGCCCTGTCAGTCTTTAGCATTGACTTTGGACCACATCCCTGGACATGCTAGCTTGACAGAAGCTAGCTTTTGTGACTATATTAATTCGTTAGAGAATGGGAACATCATAGAAGGTTAATATGTGAAGCTTTTCCACTTTTGTTTTTTTGTGTAGTTTTCAATACAGACCTAAGAGGAATGTTTATAATGTTTAGGTTTGACTTTGACTCAATTACTGTCTCCAGTGCAGGAATTCACTCTTCCTGGACTGAATTTCATTCTTGCGTGTGCGCTTCGAGATCCTTTGGCACAATTACTGCCATCAGTCCTGAACTTGTTTGTCCCCTCCAAGGCAGTTTTGTTAGTGTGAGTCCTGGGTTGCTATTGTATGTGGGCATCCTTATGTCAGATTTTCAGATGTGTTTGGGGTTTTTTTTTAGATAAACTGGGTGTTTTACAAAACAACAGCAGCCCTGGGTTATTTAAGTTTTTAAAGGTTGCTTAATTCCAGAGCCATACGCCTCCAGTTCATCTCTAAAGCATCTGTTCCCAATATTTCTGGAGGTAGTAACGCTAAGAAGAAATTAGTCTCTTATTACAATTAGGTTGGCTCTCCTCCACCAGAAGACCTTGTGCCAAGTAATTTGAGAGTGGTTTTATAGATCCCTAGTCCCTATGGGACTTTTTTGTTGTTATTGTTATCATAAGTCCCTGTATTATAGCATGACTGTGGGGAAGTTTGCTAATTGTTTTTGTGTGATTGAAATGTCCTCATTTTTACTTCCTGGTGCTTTTGAGTAGTATCCCCTAATTCTTACAAAATAATTTCTGTGGAGAAGTTTGCTGCCAACTGCTACTATGACTCTCTGATATTTTAGCTTCAATTTCCCATGAAGAGTATGCTTCTCTGTATTTATTATGGAATACAAGTGAACTGTAAGATTTTTACATAATTCAAAATCTTTTTCAACCAAATAAACAGTCAGGGCAATAATTCATACACAGGAGAAATTCACAGTAGTGTGTGGTTGCCTTCAGCACTGTAATAAAATAGATGGGTCGTATGCAGTGCAAAACATCTTGCTCTTGGTATATTTGCAGTGTTATGGAGAAATTAAGATAAGGAAAGTTCAAGGGCAGGAAACCTTTTGTTCAGTTTTTGTAAGCAATGCTTGCATGCACTTGTATGTAATAGCAGAATAAATGATCTTCATAACAAGAACAACATATAGGTCAGTCTAAAACACATTTTCTAATGTGTCTGTTTTATTAAAAAAGGTTATGAACTGTTAAGATGTCTGTTCTGAAGACAGAACACAATGAACAGATACTAGAGCTTTGTATGTTAATGCTGCTCAAATACTTTCAGGATATTTCTGCTTTTTTACTGTTGAAAATACATCTGAGTTGTCTTATGTTACAGTCTGCTAACCCTGTTTATACCGTTCCAGTTTCTAGCCTGTCTGAACAACTTTCAAAATCATAACATATTAAACTATTTTGTGAAGAATTCTCTGAATCTATTGTGGATGTATGGCAGCATTTGAGCTTACTTCTGTATTCAAGCACAAGCCTAAATCACATGTTTTATCTCAATGTAAATGAAAATTAAATGTGCTCAACAGCTATCATATGCTTTAAACAGAGATCATATATAGCACAGTCTTCATTCCCTTAGGGATCATCTGATTAGGGTTTTGTAGGATTGACATATCTTAAACCCTTCTCTCTCTTTGACTTGATGGCTACAGAATGGTGCTAATAATTCTTCATGCTTTCACAAACTTTAGTGGAGAACATAGAGTGAACTTTTAATAAGTGTTTAAAATTACAGGTGTCTAAAATTGAACAGGTCTGCCACTGGCCAAACAGATGGTTGATGAAGGCAATAGGAGAAATAAAACTGGAGAAATGAAAGAAAATGAGTGGCTTCATATTCATGTAAATCTTCTGTGCATAGTAACCTCTCCCTATTATTGCCTATTGTTGTTGATTTCAGCCTTATATTTCTCTATCACACTTTTTGTTATTATCACATGCTTTTTATTTATATAACTTTTATTATGGATTACCTGATTTTGAAAAAGAAGTAATTTACTTGGGGAAGTAATTTGGATATGCTCATATTTAAATTGCTCTGTTCGTTCAGTATGTTAGAATTGGCATTAATTCATCAAACTGAGGAGTGGCTAAGGATGCTAGGTTTGTCTAGTTTGGAGAAAGGGAGGCTGAGGAGTGACCTCATTGCTCTCTACAGCTTACTGAGGTTGGCGAAGTGGAGAGGGAGGTATCAATCTCTTCTCCCTCATATCCAATAATAGGACATGTGGGAATGGGTCAAAGCTGCGTCAGGGAAGGTTCAGACTTGACATGGCTTCTCTAAGGGCACATAGTGCCTGACGAATTTGATGGCCTTCTACAACGGGGTTACAGTGTTGGTGGATAAGGGAAGAGCAATTGATGTCATCTACTTGGACTTGTGCAAAGCCTTTGACACTGTCCCACATGGCATCCTTGTCTCTAAATTGGAGGGACATGGATTTGATGGAAGGATGACTTGCTGGATAAGGAATTGTCTGGATGGACGCACCCAAAAAGTTGTGGCCAATGGCTCAATGTCCAAGTGGAGACTGGTGACAAGTGGTGTTTTGCAGGGGTCAGTACTGGGACTGGTGTTGTTTAACATCTTTGTTGTTGACATGGACAGTGGGACTGAGTGCACCCTCATCAAGTTTGATGATGTCACCAAGCTGTGTGGCACGGTTGACACACTGGAGGGAAGGGATGCCATCCAGAGGGACCTTGACAGGCTTGAGAAGTGGGTCCATGCCAACCTCATGAAGTTCAACAAGGCCAAGTGCAAGTTCCTGCATGTGGGTCAAGGCAATCCCAACCACAGATACAGGCTGGGCAGAGAATGGCTTGAGAGCAGCCCTGAGGAGAAGGACTTGGGGATGTTGGTTGATGATGTGAGCCAGCAATGTGTGCTTGTAGCCCAGAAAGCCAACTGTGTCCTGGGCTGTGTCAAAAGAAGAGTGACCAGCAGGTAGAGGGAGATGATTCTCCTTCTCTACTCTGCTTTCATGAAACCTTACCTGCATCCAGCTCTGGAGTCCTCAGCACAGGAAGGACATGGACCTGTTGGAGTGAGTTCAGAGGAGGGCCCTGAAGATTGTCGGAGGGCCCTGAAGATTTTCAGAGGGCTGGAGCACCTCCCATACAAAGACAGGCTGAGAGAGTTGGGGTTGTTCAGCCTGGAGAAGAGAAGGCCCTGGAGAGACATTCTAGCAGCCTTCCAGTACTTCAAGGGGGCCTGCAGGACAGATGGGGAGGCACTCTCTTTATCAGAGAGTGTATTGACAGGATGACGGGTAATGGTTTTCAGCTTAAAGAGGGTAGATTTACATTAGATATTAG
>NW_010130510.1:0-41293 GCF_000699245.1 Pterocles gutturalis | reverse complement strand
TTTATAGCTTACCCACTGACTAAAATACTAATTCAAATCTTTCTCTGCTTCCAGTTGTGACAGTCACAATAGGCAAGCATCCCTTCCCCATATTTCATTCAGGCTCTTTCAGGTACTTTTACTGTAAATTTATTCTCCGTACACTGGGAGGGCGGGGCAGGCAAATCTTGATCAGTGATGTATAACATTTGCTGGTCAAGTCTGATGCAAAAATTAGCGAGGGAGTAAACAAGTCCAGGTAAAGAGTGATCACCTAGTCTAATGTTTCTGTTTCAGTAAAACAGTGTTTTTTTAATACAGTCAAGCCCTAGCTAGTATATAGTTGAATGGAGAATGGACTAAATCACATTTTGGAAAGCAGTGGCTTGTAGAAGAATTTAGGTAGCATCACAGATAATTTCTTTAACTCACTTTTTTGCTGCTGTGCTGTGCCAAAAAAGAGCTGATGTGATCTATGAAAAAGAGAAATATTTAGTACTGTTTGTAAGCTTCCTCCTAGGATGATGGGTCCTGTTCTGCCCAAGCTGGGATATAAAAGGAGTTAAAACATTGGAACAGGCTGCTCAGGGAAGTGGTGGAGTCACCATCCCTGGAGGGGTTCAAGAAACGTGTCGATGTGGTGCTTCGGGACATGGTTTAGTGGGTTGGGTGGTGTTGGGTTGACGGTTGGACTTGATAATCCTCGAGGTCTTTTCCAACCTTAATGATTTTATGATTCTATAAGACTGGAAAAGAAGCACCAGGATATTAATTGCTTTCCTCTGCAGCATTAGAGAGTGTTGTTTTGCCAAGCACCGAGGATAGCACAAAGGACACAGGCACCAAAAAAAAGTAAACTTATTTTTACTTATGTCCAAAATGATAAAGTAATAAGCAAAATAGTCCAGAAAAAATAAAGCGAGATGAGGTAAAGCAGCAAGACAACAAGCAAACTACTATAGCAAGCACAAAAATAAGGTAACGCACCTAATCATTACTACATAGAGTTAGCGATAGTGATTAAGAAAGATACATCACCAATTGCCCTGATCATCCCGATCTGCAGATGCTGGGGAGCCTGTTTTTACAGTGACGGATTTGGAGAACTCATCCTGGCAATTGGGAAATCTCTATACAGTGTGTCCACTGTATAGAGGACGCTTCCAAATTTCCCTGCAAACGGTCCCCACTTTTATACAGTTAAATAAACAACTTTCTATCTTAAGCTGCGAAAAACATTGGTGTTTTTTTTTCCTTGTTAACTTTTTCCCGCACTTGGCCAGAATCCGAGAAAAAGTTAAGAAGAAGTAAAGGTGTCTGTTTATCTTTGATTATGCGTCTCTAAACAAAGTCCAAAAAGGTTTGGGATAGGTTTATCTCTTTTTGGCAAGTGGGGCTGCCATTACACAACTATTATCTTACAGCAAGCGTTACAGCAATTCTCTATAAGCGTTACAACAAAAGCTTTTATAAATTGGCATAAGGTTATATATCGCATATGTGATCAATATTATACATATTAGGTATATTGTTAGGTTGTGGGGCTCACCTAGAGGCCAACTTTGGTTCAGGGCCTCACTGCTCAGGCCCTAGTATTTCAGTTGTCCACAGCATGAGATCTCTTTGTAGATGGTGTAGAGAGTGATTACGGATCGCCTTAGTTGGTTTGGGAGAGAATTTTCCCTGGGTCAGGTTGGCAGGCTCTGTGGATCTTTCACCTCATGTCACATGAGGCGTGGTTTGTCTGCCAGGATCATTTGTGTACGTCTCGCATGATTAATTCCTTGCCATCGCAGGGCTTCCTCGGGTCTTGCTATCCCTGTGTCTGTGGCAGATAGTTTTCTAAATACAGAAGTGCTTTTCCCTCGCTAAAATCTTTGGGTATCAACCAGGAAGCTTTGGTTAAAGGTAGCAGTCTGTGAACACACAGTAGGTGCATGTGGTATCCTTTTTAGCCTTAATTTTTAGAGAATGATATCTATATGCTGCGTGATTCTTTAGGGCTGGGGTGGTTAGTTAGGAAAGCATGCTCTTCTGTTCTGAAAAATGGTCTGACTCTTTCAGAGGGCTTGTCCTGGCAGCCTGAGAAAAGCTTAATCTCTACTGAGCAGAACTCTCGGTTGCTTTATTTTAATTGCAGAGACCAGCCAACAAATCCAGTTCAGATTGTGCATTTCCATATGTAAAAACACGCAGTTTGGTAGATTGATCTCAACTAGGTATCTGTGCTGTCTGAAAGTATATCCCCTTCGATTAGCTTTCTGGCTCTGTACAGAAAACACCAGTGTGAAAGAAAAGAGAACTGAGTGTTCTTCTTGTAGATAAAGCAGCTAGATAGCCAATGGACTCCTGTCTTGCTGTGTGCTGGTACTATAGGAGTATCACTTCTACAGTGACTTTTCAATGTCAGTGAAGTCAATGAGGTATACCTGAATTTGAATTTTTTTTTTTAAGTATACATTTTATCCCTTAAGTCTGTCTACTTCAGCAATACAACAAAATTTGCCTTCAAAATACAGCGTTTGCAGCATCAGAGGCCCTGGGATATACGTGACACAGAATCTGACCTTCTCTGTGTGCAGGCAAGTACCTGTGAATGTTTGTGTGGATAATATTATGGTATAATATGCATTTTAAGAAGACTTCCATCTCACCTGAGCTAGGATTTCACCATACAGGTATATGCAGGTGTACACAGTCAATGCGTGCATGAAATGCTCAGTTGAAGTTCTGCTATTTATAGGATGTGTAGCAGCACAATAGAACCAGACATCATATAAGCAGATTGATAGTTGTCTTTTGCTTCCTGATCACAGAGAGATAGATTTGTGTTTTTCATGAAACGGCCTTTGCAAGAATGTCGTAAGCAATCAAGATTCACCTTGTCCATATCAGGAGAAACCATGCCACTTGCACATGTCTGGCTTCATTTCATAAAACAGAAAACAGTAGCAATTGTGTGACTTCATTCAAATGCTATCTGTTGTTCTACGTCTTTCTTCTTTCCACCCCAAACTAGAAACTTTAAAATAAAAATAACTGAAAAACAGCATATTGTATTTCTAAGCTGAGTTGTCCTTAAAAATTCGAATGAGTCATTTAGATAACATTCACAATACCAGCAGCTTCAGGGCACTTTAGAGAATATGTTTCAGCACAGAGACATTTGAAACAAAAATTGTAATATTCTAAATGGAATTAGATGAGCAAAACTATGACATACAGAGATGAAATATAAATAAGTGCTTTAAGCCCACTGCATGAAAAATTGATGCACTTTTAAAAAAAAAAAGTGGTTTTCCTCTGCAGTAGTTTCATTTCTGTAGAAACCAGTGGTTAGTTGTGGGTTATTTTTCGTTTTTCTTTTTTTTTTCCTTTTTCCCCCTCCTAATGCATACTCCTAGAATGTGCTTTTGCCACTCAGTAAACTCTTCTTTCTCCTAAATGTCTGTCTCTGTATTAAGCCCCCAAGGAACTCTACAAGACAAAGGCAGATGGAAACAATAGGCATTCCATGTTCAAATGTACAACCTACAGAAAGTTCATTTGTCAAAAGTCTGAGGAACATTTCCAAGGAGGCTGCTTCATAAACAACAACCACATGGGGCAGAGCTGGCTTGTGCTACTGTTTTTCATGCACATATTCCATAAGAATTTAGTAGGCTGTTTGCTCTTCCATTAATAGTTAAAGCAACATTTACAGAAGCTTGTTCCAAATCCCAGTCTCAGTTCTCCTCTCCTTCCTCTCCCACCCTACTTCTTAAATCATTAAGAGATTTTTTTATGTGCTCCAGCTACTTCCCTTCTTTTTACAGAAGCCTTATCCTAGCCCCTCTGTTAAGACCAGAGCACTCTCAAACTTTATTGAACTCTTTATTTTTCTCAGACTTTTTTGAACTCTCTTTGTGTACTTGTTTGAGTTGTGCTCCTTCATTGGTAAGCATGGTACCAGTGTTTGAGATATAAATCATTAATGCCAGTATAGTAATGTTGAAAGTTAATCTCACCTTCTGACTCGTGCCTGGAAGGCAAGAGTCACTCTGGTTGGTACTATCCAGCAGACAGCATACTTGCTTTTTAAAGCTCTAATTATTTCTGGTAAATGTTTGCCTTCATTTCTTGGCTTTGTATTAATGAAATATTTTTAATGTCGTTAAGATGCTGTGAAATCACCTTGGCTCCCATGGACTTCAACACCTTCCCTGATGAGACCTCAGATTAACGGCAAGGAAAACAGGGAAGGCTTTGTCGATATCTGCATGCTGCAGGCATGATTATGAGCTTGCTCTGGTGTAATCCAGAGCTGAGACCAGCAGAGCTGAAGAGCTGTCAGACAGCTACTCATAGGTCATACATATGTGTGTAGGACATGTGTGCCTTATACCAGGCCACACCTGTGCATATTCTGCTCAAGCACCTTCTGAATGTGTCAAACTAAGCAGCTGATTCAGAGTGCTCTCATCATATAAATGGAAGTAATTAGCTCCTGGATTGGGCCAATTTGAATTTACCTAGGGCACCTGAATCCTGTATCTTGTGCTTAAAATCCCGGGTAGTTTTTGGTGCACAAGGAAGGTGATTAAGTGGTGTAATTAGAAAATTAGTCGCCCACAAGTGCAAGATTCAGTTTTGATCTGTAGTTAATCAACGACCACATATCGCTCTTCAAAATTATGAAATGTTGGAAGGTGACTTGCAACCAGAGGTATAATACAGACATTTCTATGCAGAATCTCCTAGCACTTAAAAAAATGTGTAACCAGTTCTTAGCCTCTGAATAGATTTCAAAAGCAGCATTTGCAAATAATAGACACAGAAGAGCGAAAACCACCCCAGAAGAGTGAAGACTATTCGACAGTTTATCATGTGCCAAAGAACATTGTAATTTCCTCCCAAGTGACATCAAATTCATCTGAAAGAGCCGTCTGACAGGGCTCAGACAAAACTTGGATCTCCCCTTGCCTGAGGTGCAGGGGTGTGAATGAGCATGAGGCCGGTGGCATGTTGACAGCTTTGTGTAAGAATTCTCCAGTGGAAGTGCTTACCTTGGACTCGAAGGTCACCAGTAAATTCTTGTCTGTTACGACTATGGAAGCTGCTAGCTTTGCAAGATTTGACCAGTCCAAGAAGAGAAGTTGCAGCCTGAGCCTCGTCTTGTAATGTTGGGCAGGAGCACAGAACTGCTATCGCTTATCCCCATGCAAATCCAGAGACTTCTGCTGGAGCCAGACTCGTCACTCTGGATTTATACCTGTGCAAATAGACTTGGAGAGTGTCTTGGAAGGACAGGACAACCTTCAAACTGCTTGGCCATTAATCCGTGCTAAAGTTATGAGTTTGCCCTTGCAGCACATGGGCAGCCTCATAGAGCACAAAGACGAAAAAAAAATTATCAGTGAAAATCCAAGTGTGTTCAGTACCATATAGTCACTGAAGCTGAAATTCAAGTGGTTTGAAGCTAGAACCCTCTCTTATAACAGTCACCACCTGCTCTCTGAGGCTGGGCACCTCACCTCCCAGGTGCTGTAGTCTGAAATCACTGAGAGCCCTTGACATGTTACGTTGGATTTTAGCAGATGAGGTCAGCTGCTTCTTTCAGTTGTGCTGGTGCTAGAGAAGTAAGCCTGGATTTACACCCATGGGTCTGCTGTCTGAGATGTGGAAGAATACAAATGTTTTAGCATAAGCAACCTACTGAAAAGCATGACGTTTCATTCTTGCTAGAAATGGTTCCCAGGAGAAAGATACTGTGAAAAGGAGTGACAGCCTTGGAATGAGATGCTTTCATTTTTGTTTATGTGAGTTTGTTAACTTTAGTGGCTCTCTACATATATTTTAATGATCATTTCCATGTCCATGGTATTTTTATAGGGGGAGAAGTCAAATACATTTAACAGTGCACTTCCAGGAATAGGTCTTTACAAATCATGGCAAAAGCATGGTAAGTAGTGAGCCAGAGAAGTAATGCTTTTTCCATTGATGCTGGAAACAAGCTCCACAAGGTTGTCTGTTATCACAAAGAAGTCAAGGGGAGCCAATGGAGACTTTTCTTTGTGGATTGTTTGCATCCCAGCTACTTTTGTTTGCATTTGTCATGGAATATATTCAAATAGTCATATTCCATAGTCCACACAGCTTGTCAGCTTTGAGACAAGTACTCTGAAATGTGCTCACAGATGATAAATTGCACACTATGTCAACTACATCTTCGTCATGAGATTCTATTTTCTATTTATAGTTGAAATGAAACACTTGAGAAAAATTCTAAACCAAAGCAATTTCACATGAATCTCATAAGTTTTTCCTTATGTGTACATCAGTGAGAAGACTCTCCTGTGCTATCTTTTTGCTCTGTGGGGCTCCAACAATCACCTTCTGAGGTCAAAGTAGGATGCTCTCAAGATTGTGAAACTTATAATGTGTCCATGTAATCTAGCTACTGTGCCTTTGGAGTATGTTCCCTTTCAAATGTTAAGGGGAAAGAGCACTTAATCATAACACAGTGCAAACACATACAAAATTTGATACATTTTTTGGGGGAATCAAAACCCATTATCTCCATAACAGAAGAGATTATTTAGTTTGTTCTTTGTCTTGTTATACTAGTTTTGTTTGAAGCTGTCAGTGTTGTCTGATGTACTTTGCATACTTTTTTTTCTTTTCCTTCTAAGATTACTTCCTTTTCACGTATGCATCTTTAACACATAATCTGCTGCAGTGGAGTTGTGGGCAGCAAAATCTGGAAAAGGCTACATGTTTGGAGATGGCACTAGGTATGCTTTGGAGCTAGAAATACAGCAGTGTTTTTTTCTCTGATTACAGCAGCCAACTTTAGGAAAGGCACATCTGGATAGCAGTTGTGATGCACTCTAACTGGAGATCTCCTGGCTCACACTGGCCTAGACATGGCAGCATGTTCTACAGTGTACTGAAGGATTATTTGAGATAAGTAATCCTTGATGACTTCTTCCTGCCTTGGGCACCTAACTCTTCATGGGATGCACAAGGCAAGTTTCTTTTCTCAGAGGGAATCATCCAAGCAAGGATGTAAGATCAGTGATGGATGAAGGATATGCAGGAGGGAGGCACT
Source organism: Pterocles gutturalis (assembly GCF_000699245.1). Taxonomy (NCBI): domain Eukaryota; kingdom Metazoa; phylum Chordata; class Aves; order Pterocliformes; family Pteroclidae; genus Pterocles; species Pterocles gutturalis. The sequence continues at coordinate 34,224 of NW_010130510.1, read as the reverse complement.
GCTCTCTGGTCAACAGCCTCTGTATGGGATTCAAACAAGAGCTTGCTTGAGAAAGGACTTGTAGCTGCCTATGTGGTGATGAGGGCATTTGTCCAGGAGGGTTCAGGTCTCTGGAACCCCCATCCTGGGGAAGTCTGGAGCAAGAGCAAGCTTCAGCTTTCTTGTCATGGTTGAAGCAGCTTTTAATGTGATTCCAATAGAAGCATTATACTTTCTCTGGCCTTTGTGGCTTTCCTCCACTACTCCTGGGCTTCCCAAAGTCTGCTTTCTACTCAGCTCTACCTTCTTGAATCTAAGAGATCTGGTGGTTTATTCTAGATTTACATACATATAACTGATTTTAAAGGTAACTCTAACTTGAACAGTAGAACAGCTGGCCTGTCAAACTGAAGGTATGGATACTTCTTCAAGATATGTTGTTGTACCTGAAGCTGTAGTGGAAGTAGGGAGGTCCTGGATTTAAATTCTCCTCAGCTCTGTAACCTTAGCCATCTATTGATCTGAATGCCATAATCTAGCTTAGAAGTGTATATGCAGGGCATTAACTGCGAAAGAAACCATTGCAATATTAGTGTACTGCTCTGGAAGGGTTACGATAGTTACTGAAACTCAGTTGGACTAGAAAAGTAATTGATCATATTTTGCCACAATTTTACAAATAGTGAGAGAATATCTTACTCCCAGTCTTGAAAAATAGCTGCATCAACTGCCTTTCTTTGAAAATTGTTTTATGAAGGAAGGGATCTTTAAAAGCTACATATAAAAAACCCAAAACAAAACAAAACCCCCCCAAAAACACAAACAAAACTAAAAAAGTGGTTTTTTACATTAATAAGACCACCAAAAAACCACAAAATTCGCTCTCCTTTTTTGGAGACAGCACCATAAAAACAGTTTGCCTTTTTCTTTCTTTTCTTTCTTTTCTTTTCTCTCTTCCATCTGTCCCCAGTCATCTCCAGCTCTTTCCTTCTGTTCCTATTCAATGCACTTGTTCTATGCACTCTTCTATCAAATTTTTGATGAACTTAAAGTGAACCTCCCTCTACTGCAAGTTTGGTCTTTTTATACTGCCAGCTTTCTGCCAGTAATATGTTTCATCAGCCAGATTTCTCCTCTGCAACTTGTCTGTCCTGTTTAACTGAATCTTTTCATGTAGAGCAGCAATAGTGTTTTGCTTAACTGTTGTGCTGGCAGAGGTTACTAAAGCTATTTTCCTGGATGCTGATGTGATGTGATATGCACTTGGGTCAGATATCTCCAACTTTTACTACACTGCTTTGTTGTTTGCTTATTTGTTTAAAATGCTTGGCGGCTGTTATATTTGCAGTGATGAAAATAAACTAACTAGGATCTGGCCCCAAAACTGGTGGTGGAGGAGGGCTGCCCACTTGAAAACAAGCAAGAAGTCTTAGAAATATTTGGACTGATTAATTCTTCAGCTTTTCTTTACAGAGCTCTTTTGTGGTATAAAGCCATTAATTGACCAAGAGTACTTTGTCCATTTAGTTACTGTTTTGTATCTTGTGTCAAACAAAAGCTGCTGCCTCCTACAACAGTAACAGCTGAAATATTTCCACTGCTCATGCAATTTCCTCTTCTAGCTGCTGGATCATCAAAATTATAATCAACTCTGATCTAACGCAAAGTACTACGTGGCGTTCATCATCTGTTTTAGCCTTTAATGCACCATGCAGGTTTTAATCAAAGGTATGCAACCATTAGCAAAAAAGAAAGACAAGAATTATGACAGTGTCTTAAGCAGAGCTCTCAAGCTGACATCACAGGCAGCAGATAAGTTCACCTGCCGAGTACAAATACAGGAGAATAAGGTGGGTCTTGTTTGAAATAATTGCAGGAGAGCACCACTAAGGTCTCAGGGCCATGACTTCTGTTGTTTTGTTTTAGTACTAGACACTAAGCCTTATTTGCTTGACATTCCTGAATATTGAAAACAAATGTTGGCACTGCTGCCTTGGTGTGTGGGGCCTGCCGGATCATCTGCTCAGTCCGCTGTTGTCAGAGGGAGACAAAGGGATTGTCAGGGGTTGGCAAAGCTGAACCCAGAGCCTTCCTTGCTGCAGAAAGGCCTTTTGGTCTCTCACCTCCTCCTGAAGGAGCTCCATTAGTCACCACCCATCTTCTTTTTAGGTGCAGGATGCTGCTGGCTCCTGGGTGAATTAGATCCATATGCCCTGTTTGTGTGCAAGCAGCAAATTTAGCCTGTTTCTCCTGGATTTGGCCTTTGTTCCGGCACCTTTTGCTTCCCTGGCTATTTAATCAGAGAAATCCGTCCCTAACAGGATGGCAAGCAGCTCCCTCTTGCCTTTCCCAGGCTCACTGCTCCCAAGGCAGCAGGGTTTCATTGGACAGTAAGGATGCACATTCAATACCAGATCAAGAATTTCCTCCTCCTGCTTCCCCACCTGCCCCAGCCCAGTAAATCAAAGCCAAGCAGTGACAAGCCGCTAGCACGGTATCAGGCTTTGAATACTGGGGAAGGGGAATGGGGAAGAGGCACTGGTCCATGCTGCAGAATTGTTTCATTTCTGCCTAGTTGAGGGAAGGGTGAAAGTAGTGGTTTTTTAGGGAAGGGACCAGGCTGTGGATGCAGTAGTGCGATCTTTCTCCTGCCGTGTGGACTCATGAGTGGACCTTGCTGGAAGTGGCTGGTGTGATGGTGAAGGACCTCACGCTCCTTCATGTGTCCTGAGCAAAGCCACCCTTCATTGGGTTCAAGGGTTGGCTACCTCTAAGACAACTGCAGTTGTTTACTCAGACTTCTCAGACTTCTCCCGTGCCCTCTTCTTCCTTCTCCTCAGTTCTGGTATTGGCAGAGCTGTTTCAGGTCCTGGCTTAAGAATAAGTGGCACAGGTCAAACCCAGCTTGTAGCGTTTCCTTGAAGCCATGATAGCAACAGGGAATGAAGCAACATAATGTTCTTTGGTGGTGCCCCACACAGCTGGTATGGGCAAGGCGAGGAGCTGACAGTCACCCAAGGAGCCTGGTGTGAGTGGGGAGTCAGCATTGAAATGAGTGATCTGGAGGCCTTTGGGCTTGTGGAGCCATGCAAATGGTGCATGGGGGGAATTCCTGTTCACACAGAGTATGAACTTGGTGAATTATATTGATTTTGGGGTATGCAGCAGCATTTCCCCATGTCATGGCAAATGTAGAGGAGAGTTGCATGGGCTCAATTCCCCCTTACAAATCATGACCACTAGTGGGAGCTGGCGCTGGACGGACATGAAAAATCGGTCTTTCCAGCGTGTTGGCCTGGGGCCTGACTTTGCTCTTCTTTCAGTGCAGAGCCACGCCAGGGGGCGATGTTAAGCCGGGCTGCAAGGGGGCGATGTTCAGCAGCGCTGTATGTGTCCTTGCTGGCACCAGCTCCCACCTTGAACCTTCTGCCTGACGGAGGTACCCATGTGCCTGGGCTCTCATGCCACACTCATGGCTCATGTAGCAGAAACCCTCTGTAAATTGCTGTCTTCTATTTTGACAGGGCCTTTAATGTGCAACATGTGGGTCTTTTAATGACCACCTCTGGCAAAAGCTTAATTTGGTTGGGAGGGTGGGGGGTTGGGGATGGATGCTTTAAATCTACCTGTGCTTCCTGTGTCTGGCCTGTGCCCAGCTACGCATGGAAGCCAGAGATTTTCGGGATTGTATTTTCAATTTCCTAATTAACGAGGCTGAAAAATAAACAAGTTCCTGTTGTTTTAACCCAGGTAGGTCATTTGTAGGTATTGGTTCCTCATTGCAGTGTGTTGTTGTGGGATGCAAAGGTGGATAATCAGCAGTACAGTGTTGCAAAGATTTAGTTCCAGGTCACAGACAAGTAATGAAAAACCAGCAGTCACCGAGGATTTGATTTACACACCGCAATGACTATGCGATAGGCCCTTTTATGAGAAGGGAAGTCTCCCTCTGGAGACCACATTTTAACCAGCAGCATACATTCAAGCTCCCTGGTGCTTCAGATGTCAATTATACCAAAGCCTCTTATTGTATAATGCAGGTCTGTTATAATAATACTCTCTGGAACAGCAATAATAATGTGAACGAATTTCCAAACAGTGGAGATGGGAGAGGGAGATTGATCAATATAGCACTAATAATGGCCTTGTCTTTCACTGAAATAATTGTGATAGGGTTTATAGCACTTCCTTCCTACACCATGCTGTGTGGCAGTGTTGGTTTACTACCTGCTGTTACTGCTTTTGTATAAAAAGGTGTTAAAAAGAAACGTCTGTCAAGTTTTAAGGCTGTGAGTCTTTTTTAATGCAGTGAAGTTGTTCTCGTCGAGATGGTCTGAGGATGGGAGAGATGCAAGGTTCGCTGCGAGAAGTGAAATCTTTTATTAGACACACTGACACTGTTAGGAATAAAGAAGCTTTTGCCCCTAAAAACCAGTAGTAAGGTCCCCATTTTTATAGGGAATTACTTATACTTCATGATAAAGATGCCATTGGAAGGCTAGATTCTTTTCAAGTGCACTCATCCTGCTTGCTTGGATATACAAAGGTCTCTCTTTTTGAGAGAGAGAGTGAGCACTTGAACACATAAGAGTTCAAAAGAAATGCTCCCTGACACACTAAGCATAAGCATGTTTTCCATTTATGTGACCCTATTTCTTGTCTGATCATTAGTGTTTTCTCTATTGCTCCTACCAAGTATCTAGCATGCCTACTGAGACCCATTGGAAGAAATATCCATTGAATGTCTTGATTCAGAAAGAGGTTTTTTTTTTTTTTCTTTGACAGTCAATGTTTGTATTCATGCAATGGGAAGCCATGTCCTCTTAATATGTTCCTGAATGTTGGTGGAGAAAGCAGGGAAAACCCCAGTAAGGAGGAAGATAACAGCATATTGGAAGTTATTTGTTTGTTATATATTAAATCCCAACATTTTCTGTAGTATCTCAGAGTTACTTTATTTTTCAATATGCTGGAATTATGTATTCCATGCATTTCGTTTTGTGAAGTGAGAGAAATTGAAAGAAAACATAGCCTGAGTCTAATGGTAAAAATCCCCTCTGTTGAAGCTCTTCATTATGGTACTTTTCAGAACAGAAAAGACGAACTGCTTTTGCAGTGGCACAGGTCCAATCTCAAACTAGAATCAGTTGCTTTGCCAACACTGAACACAAAGGATGTTCATTGTTTGCAAACTGAATTTTTCTTGGTGCGTGCAAAACCAATGATCAGATTTTTTTTCTTTTTTTTTTTTTTTTCCTTCCTTCAGAGAAACCCCTGCAGTGAAGAAACTGCAGCTGATTCTGTGCTTCCCATCCTGGTTTGCAGGAAGGCTTCTTGCTTCACAGTGTGATTTCTTCATGAGAGCTGCATGACAACAGCATGCCAATATTTTGAAAAAGCAATGGCTAGCGTTACAGCGCTGTTGCTTATGCTAGGTACCCACTGCTGGTTTGGGTTTTTTTCCTTGAGAAAATAAATTTGCCTTTGTGATCTTACTCTTCTGAGGCTCACCTTGGTATATGTAACACACCTGTATCCATGTCTGTCTGTCTATCTATGTATAGAAGCTTTGGCAGGAGTAGAGGACCTTCCCAGGCCTGTCCCCTCCTGTCACAAGTAACTGCATTGTGTTATGCTTGGTATCAGCTGATTAAATTCCATGTTAAAAATGAGGGAAGGGTTTTATTCCCTTGTTAGCTTTATGCAAAATCTGCCTCAGAGTCACTGTTTTTCCTGGTTTTTCCTTCTTGCTGACTTCTGCCTATTGCTGTGCCGACGTTGTCTTTACATTCTTCTTTCCTCCCCTCATACACTTCCTCCTTGGTATATCTCCAGAGAGTAATCGCATCCCTTTCCATGTCTTTTGCTGCTGAGCTGGCATCTGAAAATATAAGGTCATTATAGGTTGGCAATAACTTCCCCAGAAATTCATATTTAACCCCCTGGGACACCGTGACTATGGCATCTACCTGGAGTCATCCTGATGCTGAGTGCAATATTTTGTACCTTGAGGACTGGATTCCGAGTAGAGCTCAGTGATGCTAATTGTGTAAAGTTGTATTTATTTATGGACCATATTCCCCCCGCAGAGCACTGCAGGACATGCCCTGGTACAGAAAGCTGCTCTGTGCCAGGGCACGGGCTGTATGTGTTTCTTGGAAAGCAGTCCCACTTGCTGACAGGAGAGGGAAAATACCCTAGATGGTGCATTATCTATGTGTATATTAAAGCTGAATCAATTGCTTAGGTGAATCTGGCCTACATGTCTCTTTACGCAACTCCTCACAGTTGGCTGCAGTTTCCTCAAAAGTTTGGAGGTGAATGATGTGTTGTAAATTACTCTGTGGTTTGTGGAGGTGTTCGATATTGGTAATTCAAGCCATGCTGCCTCCTTGATACTGGTCACAGGGCACAGTTTTTCTTCCCTGACTGAATGAACTTGGCGGGTCAAATTTTTTTTGTTTGTGGAATCCTCAGAGGAAGTTATTTGAAAACTTAATGTTGCAGAATATGCAGGGTTAAAGATTTCCTCGCTCTTGCACTTTTGCGCTGGTTTAGCAGGACCACAGGAATGCTGGTAGAAAATTTAACAGGGGGTTGTGTATATAGTAGCACTGATTTGGTTTATGGGGTCCTGCAGAAGCTTGTTTGCAGTATTCCTGAGAAATCATGTCCATATATCGCATAAAAACTCCCTTGTTTGCCATTTGCTGATACGTATCTCAAGCTGACCCAGGTGTCTTCTGAGAGTCTTTGCTAAATATTTAACAAAGTGCTGTAATAAGAATTTCTTTCCTATATATTATATATTCTTATGTATTTTCCAATATCTAGTATTCTAGGATGTTGACTGGTTATCTTGGTATGATGCTATACAGTATCAGGTGTGACATTTATCAAATAAAAAGAAATGGTGTACATTTTGTGAAGCATTCTGTTTTACTTCTATTTGCAGATATTTTTTTTTTTTACTGTTTGTTCACTAATTGGTGGCACTGAGTAATTTGTAATCTGTCTTCCCACTGAACCAGTGAGTGTTCGGTGTGCGTATGCATATGTTTATAACGTCTTAGGATTAGTCTACGTGGTAACTAGAACCAAAGGAAATAACTGCATTATAATTCATAATATTTTGATTAAGGTCTATTTGTAGACCCTGGTTTTGATGTAATTTAAGCTGATAAAAGAAATCACATTAAGCTATACTGAAAAGGCTCTGAAATCTGTGTCTCATGCTAACTACTGCTGAAATGCTAAGGGTGTGATTTACAACTGATTTAATTGGATTGGTTCCATTTACCATCTAAACAAGCCCTTAAATGTTGAAGAGTTTACCACCTGTTGTGACTCTTACTTTATAGAGATCTTTGTTCCCAGGCAGGAACCATTGTGCACTACATTGAGAGAGGAAAATAAGGACTATAAACGTGCATCTCAGCTTATGCGTGCTATTAAGCTTGCCTCTGGAAAAATGTAAACTTTTTCCTAAAATTTACAATAAATTTCTTCAGTATGTTGATGGCGATTTCTACCTAGCTTCTGACAAGTCCTGCATTTCCTTCTCATCAGCTGGGATAGTTAATGTGCAATAAGGTTTCTTTGTTGTGGTTGTAGCATATCGTGCTAGCTCCTCTTATGTTGCTGCTGTACAAATCTAGGTCTTGTAACAATTTGTGAGCAACTCTGATAAACAATCCTGAAAAACATGAAGGAATTTTTTTAAAAATTTAGTTGTGATGTTGCTTTTTGCAGCTGAGTCTTTGCCATAGTCAGTGGGAAAGATATATTTAAGACAGAATGGTCTATACTGGAGAAACCCAGTGAGATATTTTGATGTAACCAGGTTGGACTGTTGACACAACATAGTCACCGTGCTCCCCTCATAGTCTTCTCTGCAAATGTAATCGGCTGGGTCTTCCTTTGCTGATCTTCTGCAATAGTTCTATTTGCTGCTCTGGAGGAGGGATGATAATTGGCGCTTGAAAAGAAAAGCTGCAAGGTTACCCCTCTTTGAGGATCAAGGTCTGCTAGGAAGAGGCAGGATCCTCCGTCACGGGCTGGACAACCTGGTGAGGAGACCTTTGAGCTGGGAATGACAGGTGAGAGACAGGATGACCCACAGTCAAGTGAGGAAGTGGTCATCCAGGCTGATAAGGAAAGGGTGCAAGGTGATGTTGGATGCAACTGACATGTTGAAACCAACAAAACAGAATCTCAGGAGGCTCACTCCAAGTGTGTGTGTACAAATAAGGAAGTGCCTACAGGACAGCATGAGGGGGGAAGCATTTGTACCCTATCTTGAAAATCAGCACAGCCACTTGTAGGTCAGTGATCTTCTTTGGGATCACAAATACATGGTGGGATAACTCTCACAACTGGAGTGCTGCCATGGCTGGATACAGGCTCTTTTGTAAGGACAGGTCTGGACAGCAAGGATGGGAGTTCTGTTATTTATATGTGGAAGAGCAGCAAGAACACACGGAGCTATGCCTATGAATGGATAAAGCTGGTGGAGAGCTTGTGGATCAGGGCTTGAGGGCAGAACAAGGCAAGTGACATCATGGTGGGTGTCTGCTACTGACTTGCCTGATCAGGAAGAAGTAGTAGATGAGGCCTTCTTCAGACAGTTGGAAGAATTATCATGTTTGCAAGCCCTGGTCCTCGTGATATGTGCTGGAAGGACAACACAGCAAGACAAAAGCAATCCAGGAAGTTTCTGGAGTGCACTGATGGGAAGGGTCCAAGAGAGCTGGTTGATTTTCAAGAATCACCTCTGCAAGCTTGAGATTGGTCCATCCAAACATGCAGGAAGTCAAGTAAAGTTGCTAGGAGGCTGGCTGGTATGGATGAACAAGGATCTTCTAACTCAGACATTAAAAGGAAGAATATAAGAGCTGGAAGCAGGTGAAGGTGACTCAGGAAGAATATAGACACACTGTCCAAGCCAGCAGTGCCCCCTTGCAACAACGCAGGTCAAGAGCCTTCTGGGCTGCACTAGGTAGAACATCACCAGAAGTTTGAAGGAGATGATCCTTCCTCTCTGCTCAGTCCTGGTAATGCCTGTCTGGAGTTCTGGATCCAGTTCTGGGCTCCCCAGGGCAAGAGAGACATACTGGAGTGGGTCCAGCAAAGGGCCAAGAAGGTGATTAAAGTACAGGAGCATCTGATCTATGAGGAGGGGTCAAGAGAGCTGGGTCTGTTCACCCTAGGCAAGAGAGGACTCGGGGCAGGTATTTTCAATGTGTATAAATACCTGATGGGGCAGGGGTAAAGAAGACAAAGCCAGATTCTTCTCAGTAGTGCCCAATGAAAGGACAAGAGGTAACTGGCACAAACTGAAATACAGGAAATTCCATTTAAACCTAAAAGAAAACTTTTTTACTGTACAAGTGGTCTAACACTGGAACAAGTTGTTCAGAGAGGTTGAGGAGCCCCCCATTCTTGGAGTTACTCAAAACCTTACTGGACCAACCTGCTCTAGTTGCCCCTGCTTTGAGTAGAGATGTCATATTGGACAATCTCCAGAGGTGCCTTCACACCTCAGTGATTCTATGAAGCAGTAATTTTTGCACTGTTCTCTACTTACTTTTCTACCAGCAACTTACTTCCTCTTTGACCCCAGGTAACTCATTACCTTGTCACTTCTTTTCCTCTTTGGTGTTCCACAATGCTCTGCATGTTCTCTCTCTTCAGTCTGATTTGTCTAAGTTAAATTCTGTTTCTAGTACTGTTTTAGATTTAGGTTAATTAATTGCAGTAATGATAAAATCAAGGGAAGTTGCATGAAGAATGGGAATATTAGAGCAAAGAAATGAACATTACTGCAAATATTGGAGGAAGTAATTTCCTGGCGTATATAATCAGAACTCTCCTGGATTAGGATTTATCCTGAGCAATGTACTTAAGTTTCCTAGACCTTTGTTAAATCGGCACATTTTGAAATTGCAGGAGGATTTGAATGCTCACAGCATCTTTGTGGCCAACTGCTTGTAATCAACTTTCCTCTGAAAAAAACATACTGTATCTGTCTAAAAGCTTCTCTGTTCCTCAGAACACTTGTAATTCTATTGTTGTTAAAGTTATTTAATCACTTTTGCAAAATCAACATGAAAAAATGAACGAGGTCTGTGAATGGAAAGATTACTTAGAAGGAACTGATCTGTAGAAAATGCTTTTGTAAGAAGTATTATTTGCCTCCTGCCTTTTGTCCTCTGCTAAGAAAAAATACTTTTTAAAAAGGTATTCAAAAGCTGAATCGAAATAAGATAATAAAAACAACCAGTACTGTCTGGCATGCTTCTGTTTGTCTCATAATTATAGCATTATTATCTGTATTTGAGTAAAAATGCTTAAATGCAGAGACAACACACAAATCTGTGCTGGGGGAAAATGGCATTACCCAAGGTGTATCTAGACCTTGTGGGTTTAAATAGCAGGTTAAAGGGAATAGGCAAAATACTGCCTGTGAGTGTATGCCCCTTCAGATGTCACTATGGTTGCTGATGAATCTTCTGTTGTATCTTCCCTAAAAGCTGTTGCTGCAATGCCAAGTTATACAGAAACAAGTGTATGTGAAATCCTACACATGAGATGCAAAGAAAAGTATCTTTCTTTTCTTTTTTTCTGGATAGGATCTTCTGCTAAATCAGTATGGCTGTTACTCTAGGTTGATGGTGTTGAGAACTTCTGACAAATCGTTCCCATGGCTCCACTTCTTCCCTTTGTTCCTTCTGCTTTCAAATCCAAACAAAGTCACTTGTTTCTCTGTCTAGTGAGAAGATTTATTGTTAAACAGCCTCTCAAGGTGGGATTTGGCACGTTAGAGTCCCATCTACTTACATATGGATGAGAGTAATGAACTGCCTTTAATACAAGGTGGTCTTTGGACTTTCAAAGGTCTGCAAAACGAACACAAATGGCTTGTTGATTCGAGGGATCTGTGAATGTTAAGGCTCTGTGTATTTTTACTGTTGCTCTTAGTGGGGGTGTGTTGTGGTTTAACCTCAGCCAGCAGTAAGCACCACACAGCTGCTTACTCACCTCCTACCCCTGTGGTGGGATAGGGGAGAGAATCAGAAGGGTAAAAGTGAGAGAACTCATAGGTTGAAATAAAGACAGTTTAATAGGTAAAGCAAAAGCCACACATACAAGCAAAGCAAAATAAGGAGTACATTCACTGCTTTCCATTGGCAGGCAGGTGTTCAACCATCTCCAGGAAAGCCAGGCTCCATCATGTGTAATGGCTACTTGGGAAGACAAACACCATCACTCCGAATGTCCCCCCACTTCTTCACCTGCTTGTTCTTCCCCCAGCTTTATATGCTGAGCATGATGTCATATGGCATGGCATATCCCTTTGGTCAGTTGGGGTTAGCTGTCCCAGCTCTGTCCCCTCCCAACTTCTTGTGCACCCCCAGCCTACTCGTTGGTGTGGTGCAAGAAGCAGAAATGGCCTTGATGCTGTGTAAGCACTGCTCAGCAGTCACAAAAACATCTCTGTGTTATCAACAGTGTTTTCAGCACAAATCCAAAATGTAGCCCCATTATTAGCTACTATGAGGAAAATTAACTCTCTCCCAGCCAAAAGCAGCACAATGTGGGCATGGCCAGGTAAAGAAATACTGCTCCTTTAGGAACACTTTTAAATGATCTACTCTTTGAAAGTTGCCAGTTGTAGGTATACTTGGTCTCATGTTCCATGTGCATCTAAATGTTTCATTGACTTGTACCAAGAGATGGAAACTGGCCTGTTTGTTTTAATACATTAATGATGATTTTGATGGAAAATCTAAACATGTAAAGAATACAAGATCCTGGCTGCTAGCAGCCAAAAAGATAAAATTTTACATTTGATACTCTGTGGAATCGGGGCGGGGGGGGGGGGGGGCAGGAAGGAAATGAACTAACCCACAAAACAGTAAGAGCAAGCTCTTGAAGTCAGAAAGAAACCAAGGAGGAAAAGTTGTGGTTAAGCTGAAAGCCATCTATTGGAGCAGACCTTCCCATCCTATAGAATCACAGATCAGCCCAGGTTGGCAGGGACCTCAAAAGATCATCTGGTCCAGCCTTTCATGGGAGAAGGAGCCTAGATGAGATTATCTAACACCTTGTCCTATCTTCTGACGGGGCAAAGCATTTTGGCTCCCTATACACTGTAAGGGGAGAGCTGAGTAGTGCTTCCTAGCCTGCCTCATCAGATTGCCATGTTGGTGGCTTTTGATCTGATTGTTAATTATTCTTTTTTATTGCATGTTTTTGTATTAGACACTTAGCTCTTTGTAATTAGACATAGTGATTATAGTATCTTTTTATATTACACTGTAGTGTTCCTTTAATGCAGACATCAAATAAAACAGAACACATAAAATACAAAAAAAAAAAATAGCAACAGTAATGCTTGAGTCTGAAGGAGCGAAGAAGCAGGAGAAACCAAGCTGCAGTTATTGTTTTTGGCTCCAGCAATGCAGTTAATTTTTTTTATTATTATTATATTTTTATTCTCCAAATTATGTTTATTAATTTCTTACAATTCACTGAATGAATTAAATATAAACCCAATCCAGATTTTTCAAGACAGACATTATGTGTTGTATCTAAAAGCAATTCTTCTCTTGTTGTTCAATTGCTGGGAAGCGTTTTGTCTTCTTGGTGTAAATTCTTCTTGAGGAAACAGTTGTGTGGGGTGAGGAGACAACGCTCAGGATGGAAGAAGAAGTAGTAGGGTATCTGACAGCAGAGAGGGCAGGTTCGTGCTGTTTCTTCATGGCAGCATCCACCCAGCAATCAGCAGTCCAACGGCTTCCCTTTATCTAAGGAGCAACACATGTATTCCAGCAGTACTGTTCCACGTGGCCCCATCTGGGAGTTTGTTTCAGAACAAATTTACCTTCCTCCTGATAAGAATCTTTGCTTGAGGAATTATTTTGGAAGAAGGCCATCTGCTAGGGGGGATGAAAAAATAAAGTAAGTTAAAAAAATGCATGGTTCAGAAAATAAAGCTTTGATTACTACTCTCTTAGGAGGATGGATGAGGAAGCAGCAGTCCAAAGAGCTGTCCCTGGAACACATTTTAGAACAAGCTGTTAGGACTGACTCTAATGTCATGCAGAGGCTGCTTGTGTGACATACACCAGTCAGTTGGCTCCTGGTGAATGAAGCAGGTCTCCTTCACCAGCCTTGGCTCCGAGTGGTTCCTGAACAGCGCACAAGTAGCGGGGAAGGAGATTTCCTCCTGGTGTAAACATTATTAGTGCTTGGTGGCATCTAGTGGGACTGGTGTGATAGAGTGGGATAGAACTGCCCTGAGGAGGCGGCTGGTGAGATGTTTCAAGGGAGAATATCATTAGGTGTTTGCTGTACCCATTGAAACTAAGATAGTTTTACAGTAGTTCATCAGCTCATTCTTGAGCACCTCAACAGAGACCATAGCAGAGAGATAACATCTTATTAGTTGGATATTAGTCACACTTTCTACTATATCCTTGAATGCTGGTCAACACAGAGTCCGTGTACCATTAAGATTTCAGTCCAAGAAACATTCAAGTTTGAGTGAACTTTCTTATTTTTACATGATTTTTAAAACTGCTCTGATTCCCCCAGTTGCTTACACAAGTATAAATCAAGAGTAACTTTTGGAGTGACTGCATTCCAGAGCAAGGTCTGCAAATGAAATAAATCCTCCACTTTGTTGGTGACCTGGGTGGAGGAGGACAACCATCCTTTGTAAGAGCTGTGTTTGAAAGTGCACAGAAGATGAGATACACCAGCTGTGTTAAAACAAGCCATTTTCATCTCAGGCATACACCCTGCAATTCTACTTTTTAATTCCTAGGCAATCACACTGCTGGAATCTTATTCAACCATTGAGTAAAATATACGTTTGTCTTGCAATTATGTAAATAAGGTAAGTGGTTAAGATTTAGACCTGGAATAATAATGTTAACATCGTTGTCCCTTTGATAAACAGCAAGCTTTGGATATAATGTTGGTTTTGCTATATATTTTTTATGCCGCAGAAAAACACAGGCTGACAGAGAGATGATGTGGTATTCTTACAGTGTTTAAAACAATATTTAGGCTGTGTAACTCCTACTGCCATTTACATGTGTTTGAAAGAAAGCCCTATTTCATCAATGGAAATGTGTCAGAATTTTGTAATAAAGCATGCTGTGTAATATATTTAAACATAGTCCAAATTAATTAAAATGTAGTGGACGTGAAAGATACATACTCAACGTGACATTTCAAATAGGGAGAAAATATGATAATGAGCTATTTCCATGTGTTGCCATCCTTCTGGTTAAATAATACTTCTGTTTTCAATGAAGCCACTGAGCAACAACATTCATTTTTGGAGTTCCACAGTGGTTAGAGCTGATTGTATGCAGGCTGTAATCATTATTCTAGTTCTGCCCAGGAAACCCTCTCTCCCCACCATGGAGAAATTTGGAATAAAAAGTCTCGTTCCAGGAAAAAGAATTTCCAAATAATCCTGGGCACCAGATCAAAATATGAGCTCCAAATCCGTTCCTTTTTCTTAATAAGAATCAGCACTTTGAAAAATGCTGCTTCACAAGGAGATAATTACATTAGTCAGCCTCTTGGCAGTGGTGTGGGCTGGAGCCTTCTCTTAAAAATGAGGCCCTGCCTTGCCCTGCAGTGCATCCAAATCCCCCCAAAGATGCAAATTAGCTCCAAGACCCTTCATTAACAAGGCTGTTTTTTCACTGTTGGAATTCCCATAGCTCTGATGTTGCAAATGGCTGCATTCTCACAGGCAGAAAACTAAAACATGGGACAACAGGACAAAAAGGGAGCTGGAGACATAGCCTGTCTGCACTGATGCTTGAGGCAGCCTCGGGTAAGAAGGGTATCATCTTGTGTGCTGAAGAGTAGAGGCCAAAGAAGGAGCTAGAAATGAGAGGTGGCTCTTTCCATGGTGTCTCTTTTGCCTACAAATGATCTGATCCCATAGACATCAAATTTAGCTCTGCCTTAGATGCCGGGCCTTTAGGTAACTGTATAGCCCAAAGGGTTGGTGATATGTGGTTACCTATTTGCCTCTTTCTAGGTCCGTTCTTTGGATATTAGTGCTTATGATCAAGACAACTCCAGTGTTCAGGACCTGACAAGCACTAGCAAGATTCTGCAAGATTGCTCTGATTGCTTCAGACTGGAGAGATGTTGTGTTTAGTCCAGAGAGTAAACCTATGCACCTTTCACTTGAGTGATTCTTAGAAGTACGCCAAAATATTCCCTTTTATTAAGCCTCTGACTGTCTGCTTTTCAGCGGTGAAATGGTTGCACATCTTTGGTGAAGGATAAAATGCAAGCAGTGCTCATTATGGGAAATCAAAGTGTAGTGCTGGAGCCTTGACCTGCAGTAACAGAAACAAGCCTTGTCTAGCACCAAGACCTTAAACCCTCCAAGGAGCCATCCAAGCTGTCCAACACCACTGACTTTAGTAGGAGGTAGGCGTTGAAGTGCTTCTCACATGTTTACATCTTACTTTGTCCTTATGTTGTTCCAACTTGTCCATGCGAGCCCTCCATCCTATCACCAACAGAACTATTTATTTCACAGCTGTCCTTTGATTAGACAAATAATCAATACCAGTTTTAAGTAACATGGTAGAGCCTGTAGTGGAAACTATTGAGATTGGTGTGGAACAGAAAGGACAACTCATTTCTCTTGTTCAAAGACTACTAAGAAAGGGATCTACTTCCTAAAGTGCAGCGAGAGTAATTTACTTCTAAGATAATTGTATGTATGACTTTGCACACATCTCCTGGGTGATTGTCCCAGTGAGCAGAAGCTTCACTGTCTCAGTCTGAGTAAGGACTTGTCTCAGTCTGAGTAAGGTCCTTGTGGCTTTGGTAGTTCAGAGATCTCTGTTCTTTACCAAATGGAGAATAAGAAAAAACTGCAGAACTGCGAAATCTGTTATGGAGTATAGGGAAAACCAGCCTGACTCGTGATCAATGCAGTTATCACTGGCAGAGGGATGGTGGGAGTTGATTGTTTGAAAAGCAAGAAGAGAAGATAGTGGGCTGGAAGGCAAAAACAAGAAAGCTGTTTGACGCAGCGAAGGAGGAAGAGCTGCTAGAACGATGCATGGAGGAAAACAGTGTGCAAGAGTGGAAATCACATTGGGCAGCAGCATCGATTTGAGGGAAGCACAGAAGTGCCATCCCTACAGATCAACAACTCAAATTATAGCAACTAGTCCAGGATAGGTTTAGACAGAAGCAACCAAATTCTCTTGCATTATATTCCTAGATAGTGTAAGAATGGCACTGAATTGAGCATGGCCTGTGAGAGCCCACAGGACAGCTGTTGATAAAAACCCATGTAAGAGAGAGAGACAAGGACCAGGGCAGGGCTGCTGTGTTTGGAAAAAGGAGGGTTGAAGAATGGTGTGAGAGCATCAGTTTATCTGGAGCATTCTGCGCTTGGGGTAAGATAACAGAGGCTGTTGTAAGGGTATAAAATGGGTGAGACTGTAAGGAAATGAATCTAGTTGGGAAAGGAATGGGAATGAAATAGCACGTGACCTCTGGTAAGTGAGGGAGTGATAGGACATGATATCTGGAGAGCAGGCAGAAAGGAGCCAGAAGGAGGGGGATTGCCTTTCTAATTATGGGTGTCTGTAACTTTCCTGAGATATAATGGGCAGAGGATGACTAACAAATGGCTGAGTCACATTTTTAAAGAGTGTGACTGAGAGTCTAAATTCAGCCCCTAAGGGGCTTGAATATTCACATGAAACTTGAAAATTTTCCTCTAGTACTATTCTAGTGCAGGTGATCCTAAACCTCCTATAGCAAAAAAACCCAAACCAAACCAAAACAACAACCTTCCCTACTGCTGTTTGGAAATATCTAGCTCAGTAAATAGGTCAATATTCAGGTTGGCAGGCAAGTTTATTACCTGATTGACCCATTTCTGGTGGAGAAAGCCACTTTTAGCCAACTAAACAACTGTTTGTCCATTTTCTACCCATAGAACTATTTGCAGGAAACTTTTAATTGAATGTTGTTTGAGCCTTCACCATAGCAATTTGGTGAATGATGTTGCTTAGAGTCAGAACAAAGCTCTGCCAGTCTTTGTAAGCCTATTTATTCCCATTAACTATCTGCTACTTGTAGAACTTTCAAATACTTGATGCTTCAGGAAATAAGGAGAACGTGTCCTCTGTTTCCAGGTTCTGACTATTGAAAGCCCTTGTTTCATGCATCATTAATGCTGACATAAATGTGTAGCACCACGAAAAGAAGTGTCCCATGCCTTCCACCTACCCTCGTCCTCCCCTGTGACCTAGGTTGGTGAACTGGTGTAGGTTAAAATTATCTGTTGTCCAGGTCACCAACTGATCAATCAGGTACAGTCATGGTTGTCTGAAGTATTTCAGATAGCATGTTTAGGGAAAAGATATAAATGTGAAATACCTCCCACCCCTCAAGAAACGGGATAATTTATTTTCCTGATAGCAATTACTGAAGAAATGCAGGCTGATGGACACCAGGATTGATGTTCCTCCCCAGCTGAGCTGGAGTTTCTGTGTGTGCAGTAGGGAGATTTGTGCATCAGTGGGCTCTTGTGGGTAGTGTAGATTAATGAAGTTTACCTTCTTCTGACTTGGCAATCTACAGTTTAGTTGAGACAAGTGAGCTGACCCAGTTCTCCCTTACCTTTTTTTTATGGTGAAAGGGCAGTAAAACAAGCAAGCTGGCTACTGAGGACAAATCTAGAGTAAGGAGACTTTTAGCCTCAGGTCTCAGGCATTAGTAACATGTAAATCTGTGACAAATCAGTGCCACCTGGCTCGTGAAGCTGCCTAAGAAATCACCCCCTGAAAATATGATTTTTAATCCTTTCCCCCCATAAACAGTCCTGACCTCCCTGTGAGCAGGAGCTGGACTTTTTCCACAAGGTTTCCCTGGAAGTTCAACGTGGGGAGAATGGACTCCTAACCCTTCCTTAGTGCTCTCCCATCCTTCTTCATAGTAACCAGAGGGTCTCAGCAGCCAATGCTTTTATGAAACAGCAGAGAGGAGGTGGTTCTGATTTGGTTTCTTTGTGAAAAGTTTCACTGTCACAATTCCCTGGATGGTACACAGTGCTTCAGGCTTCTGCCCGCACGATAGCTGGATTTTAAACATTTCTGTTTAATCAAGAGTGAAGTAAATGTCAGAGATTCAATGTTCTAGATCAGCAGTTTCCAACACTGATACATCTTAATCAAGCAATTAGGTGCCTTTTTTTTGTGTGTGTGTGTGTTACTGCTTGGTGTTTTCCACGTTGGAGAAGGGAACAGATTTGCTGCTTTGCTCGGATGACTGCTAGCAGCAGTGTTTGTTGTTAACAGAGACATTTACACCTAACCACCAGTTGGCAGGTGTTAACACTTTGTTACTTGCTATTCCCACATGCTGAGGATTGTGGGAAAGCTGTCAAGCTCTCTGTCTTGTGTAACGCTTGGCTTTTACAACAACAACAACAACAAGAAGCTCCAAACAAATGCAGAAGCTCTGTAGGAATGCAGCACTAGGGAGGGAAACAAGAGGATGGATTCTCAGGCCTCCCAGCTTCCACGGGAGGTAATAGAAGGCTTTGTGGAAAGTCTGAGATGATATTGCCTTATCTTAGTTTAGATGTGGGTAGATGAAGGTTGTATGCTTTTTTTAAATTATGTTTTTTAATTGGTGAGATGGTCGATCTTTAGAAGAAACCAAGAATGTATTGTGTGTGCCCGCAACATTTCTAGTCTGCCTCTGACATTTGTACTCATTTTTATTCAGGAAAAAAGGGTACGAATACAGCACACAATCTGAGAAAATAACACAGAAGGAGAATAGGAATGCTTTGGTTTGTTTGGGTGTGACTGGCAAGCAAGAAATGAGAACTTCTGTTAGTACACCCCTTCTGAAGAGCTCTGATGTGGCCAGAAAAAAAGACCCTCTGTGAACTATAGTAAATACATATATGAAAATACTTCTTTCTCTCTTTTGCTTGCTGTCATCCACGTGCTCACACATACTCTGCCTTTGCAGCCACAAGGTCGCTGTTTTATAGTTGAGTGATCCAAATAATTGATTTATGACTGATGAAGCGGGGTTTGATTGATTTTTGATTTACATGGAGACAGTAGAGAAGGAGTGGGAGGTGCAAGGCAGCTGTACAAAGCAGAAGCTTGCTGGAGCAAGTGGGCCAAACACGGCAATGACTGACATCAGTGATCAGTTTATGTGGCTGACTTTAATAGACTGCACTGCATAATTATACCCCTTCCCCTGAAACAGCATTGTACTGATCATTTCTTTAACCTGCAGAGTTATACCCTCAGTGAGGCAGGATTTAATGCATTTACTTTTTGATGGGAGTGATTCAGATGAAGGGAACGTGATAAAAGGAGAGATGATGGATTTTCTTGCATGTGGGCTATGGCTGGGCTGCCTTTTGAGCATGATCCCAAGTCTGGAGTCATTTTCCAGTTCATCTCATGTCTCAGCTGAACACTAGCTTTGAATTAGCTTTACGATGTGGTAGGAAACTTATCCTTGCATTATGGGTTCAGGATAGCGCATTTCTTGAGATACACCCATGCTGGCTTGAATCTACCAATGCCCGCCCTGTCAAACCTGAAGAAGTGTCCACTGACAGGTGGGATGGCCAAGTTATGTCCTGGAAAGGTTCCTACTGCATGACAAGAAGCCCTGTGGGATTTGGAAGGTGCTGAACAGCAGGTTGTTAACACTACAGTTGCACAGTCATGCATTAGTGGCCTACCCCCGGGTTCGTGTTACACAAGGTGGTGTCGACATAGCCTTGAAGTCTCTGAATTTAGGTTGATTTCGTTCTGGAAGACAGGTTTGAGATTATTCAAAAGGAAGGAATCACTGGATTAAATCCTCTAGGCTGTTTTGCATTGGGTGGGATCCCAATGGTCAATTCTGACTTCACAGGTCTGTGGGCCACTGCAGTAAACATGGGTTTTGTTTTGGTTTGTTTTTTTTTTTTAATGGAGTTAGCATTATTTTCTTGATGTGAAAATCATCTTTGTACCTGTGCATTGCTTTAAAAAGCCTTCATGTTTGCAGAGCCACCTCCTGCAAGCTGGTTCTGAAAGATCTGCCTGCCAAACTTTGGTGTGTGGGGGAGGTACTGGCTTGCATACATCTGCACGATGTATTGCCCAACTTCAGACTTCTCCTTAAAAAATTATTTGCTCTTGCTTGGCCGCAGGAAGCAAGTCAGGGGAGTCAGTGATTTTGGTAAAATCAATATGTGAAACAAATATTCATAAACACATATTGTGTGTAGGCATGGTCCTGAATTTGTTCCTGTGTATATTAAGTGATACTTGTGTCTTTTGAAAACCCTAGGTAGAAAAATCTTGTAGCTTAGGGAAGCCACAGTGAAAGTGAGAGGAGGGAATGGAACTCGGAAGGTGAGTTTGACTTCTGCTATGCACCCTCTGTTGACTTAATTTCTTTGTCCATGCCTTGTTTTTTGTAAGTGGGGACATGTAGTGAGAGATGTAGATTTTGTACAGCTTTAAAAGCATGTGCTGAGTGTTGTTGAGGTGCTCAGGTGACAAATAGGTCATTCAATGCAATGAGATGGTAGATTTGATTTGAGGGTATGGCTACAGGCTGACAAAAGGCCGAGTTAACAGGCAATAAGAAGGTCCTTTCCTGAGACAGGAATCCTGTCCTCTTGCCTGAAGGCCAGACATAGCTGTGAGCACAGTCTTATCTACTGCAGCACTGAGCAAAGTGGCTCATCCCATTTACATGATGATTAATGCCAGTTCACTTTGCAGTGCAACAAGTTGGGAAAGATGCTAGCAATCCTCCTTGTGTTCCTTTGTTGGGTGGTGAGATCTCCTTGGAGCATGGCAGCAGCTTTGCTGAGATGATATGATCTCATCTGCAGTTTCTGTTTTCTACTTGTACTGTGGAGGTGTCTAGAGGTCTACGGTGAGGTCCTGGTTCTAGCTAGTTTGGGCCATAGAGTCGGTTCGTAGAGAATGTCTGGAGTGCTGATTCTGCAGACATAGAATCAGAATAATAGAATCACTAAGGTTGGAAAAGACCTCAAGGGTTATCAAGTCCAACCATCAACCCAACACCACCTAACTCACTAAACCATGTCCCCAAGCACCACATCCACACATGAGACCTATCACTTAAGCTACTTGCTTACAGGAATATCTAAAGGACTGGAGCTGAGCTTTGTGGCTTCTCAGCACCTTAGCTGTCCTAGTTTGAACAGAGTCATCAGCATTTGGCAAGGGGTTTCATGTTTAGTTTTGATTATTTGATCTCCATAAGGAAAACAAGGAAGAAAAGATTTTCCAAATTCCTGGGAGGATTTCTGTTCTTTTCCCTGCACCCCCCCCCCCACATTAAACTTCATTTGTTTCCTTTTTTTTTTTTTTTTTCTGCTTCCTTTTTCCCACCTCACCCAGACTTAAACAGTGCCGGGAAATTCTTACTGAGCTATACTGTCTGAGGAAAGCCAAGTTGTTTGTTTGTTTGTTTTTTCCCATGCATCCAAATCATAACAGTTTGAAATGACTTACTTAACTCACCGAGTTTCCCAGAGAGAAGACATCAGATACTTAATTCATATGCCCCTTGTACTTAGTCAAAAGGCCAACAAAGGTTAGGGCAAGTGGATACATACGACTTCTTTATGCAAGTCCTTGAGGATTTCTCATTCGCTAACTCAGAGTTTCTTAATTATTTTTGCTTGAAATAAAAGAAACACGAATCAAGGAAAATAGGTGAATTTATTTTCATTGCAGCCCTCTTCCTGGTGCAAACTCTGCAATCTGTGGACAGAGAAGCTATAGCTGGTTACTCAAATGGCTGTTTTGCCTGAAAAAATACAGAGATCATCTCAAATACCTCACCTCAAATTGAGTCATTGCTTGAGAATGCATCTTATGAAATAGTTTTAGACCAAGTTGATTTGTGTGTTAACAAACGGATCAAATAAACATTTCCTTGTATAGAACCACTGCTTCTGTGTTGATGACAAAATTGTGTTACACGTGTTTCTGCATCACTTCACAGAAGTGTGACTTTCTTCTTGCTACTATTAAATGAAGTCCTAAAACACTGCGGCTCTGTGGGATAGTACTGTCTTGCTTTCCTAGCAATGGAAAAACTGTTGGTTTGGACTGGCAAAAAGCACTGTTATTTTATTTACTGTGCTTTTTGGTGGGCACATAATACCTCCTGTGCCATGGCAAGTGCTTACACTGTATATAATCCTGCAACATTCAAAAGCACCCAAATTAGGATGGTGAAACCTGTATCAGTAAAAACGTGGTGACCTAAAACTGTTATCTGTGTCTGGAGTTCCCAACACGCCCAGGGTACGCTCATGCAACAAGAAATGGTGCACCAAAATAGAACCCTGCGTGAGAAAGCCTCCGGGCTGCAATAATATTTCCTCAGCCGTGCTCCGTGTTAGGCCCTTCCTGGCAGAGCTGGATCGCGTCCATGGGTCGTGTTGACTTTGCCTGGATTGATGGGGTTTCAGCAGCTGTCCCCTGCTGCTTTCAGGAAGCCAGGTTGGGAGCTGTTAGGTGAAACAGCGCTGTAAGCTTAGGAATGAGTGCCAGCGCCTGGTGGGGAGAGGCGGTATGATTTGTGTCCTAAAGAACAGCGTCCAGCAACACGCGCCGTGCCCATACCATGTCTGGGTGTGACAGAGGACTCCATAGGGAGAAATGTGGAATTTGGGGACAAATTTGGGGCAAATAGGTCTCGAGTTCCCTTGCTCTTCTGACCCCATTGAGAGCTCCAGCTAATGTGGTGTGTAACTCCTGCGTTAGCATCCAGCTGTTGCCTTGGGACTGCGTGGGTCCCTTGCTGGGATGACATCTATGTCCACCCTTGCTAATGCTGGTGGCACAAAAGCTATCCTCCCTAATGCACTGTTCGCTGTGTTGTAGGTTTCGGCAAGGTATCAGAGAAGAAGGAAAAGAGGTCTGGCTGTTCCCAGAATAGGCAAATTAATGAATGCTGAACCTACAATAGTGCCCAAGAAATCTCTCCCTTTTTCCTGGGTTTGTTTATATTTTACCTGCACTTCGCTGCCAGACTGGTGGGGCTGGGAGCTGACAAGAGGCTTCTCATGGGAAATAGTTTTTTTTTTCAAGCAGCAAGGACTTGGGGAGTCAAGGACTGGTCTTCTCTCATCAAAAGATCACTCCTGGAGTACAGATGTTTCGCAGACCTTTGGTTTGATGCTAATTAATTATATGGATTTGTGAATAGTTGGATCCTAGGTGGCAAATAGTTGGATCTAGGCTGTAACTGGTACAGAGAGCAGAAAGTGAACAGCAACTTTGCTGCTTTTTTTTTTTTTTTTTTTCCTTAGGAACTTAAAAATTCCAAACTTGCTGCATTAAACTAAGTCATGCAGAAATGCTCCAGCTGTTCTTTGCATTGTGGAAGCCGAATTCAGCATTTTTTTGGGGTTTTTTTTTCCTTTGTTTTTGAGACACCAGTTGTGAAACTATTTGATGTGTCAGGTAACAAACTTACCTGTACTCTCCTTCCAATTATTTGGATTTTCCTAGCTATCTTATTTAAGGTGGACTCCTTTCAGCACATCATGTAAAACATGAGGTTCACCAGGAGGTAAACTGGCCAGCCTTCTTTGCGAACTGGGACGTCGAGTGGTACTTGGTGGAGTTTTAGCTTTTTAGGGCAGCTAAACTCACAGGAATGATGACAGCTGAACTCACAGGAATTTTGGTCAAAAGTGGTAGAATACATCAACAAATAATTTCTGTGGTATGTTTTCTGTTTTTAAAAAGAGTTTTATTTGCTACGATGTGTGGTGAACCCTTCTCAGCTCCCTCCATGTGTAGGAACAGGCAATCCTTCTTTTAATACTCCTAAGAGAGAATCCATTGAAGTTTGTTTTTTTTTTTTCATTTTTGCAAATAAGATTTGTGTCCTATTGTCCCTAGCATTTTGCACGTGTGAGCTCTCTCTGAAGTGTAGACAATCTTCATCATGGTGTTTTAACAGTGAGTTGCCTGCCCACCCTTCAGTGTATGAAGGAACAAGAACACTGAGTTTGGGAACACTCACCCCATGGCATTAGTGCCTAGAGCAGTGGGACCCATGGCCATTTTGGGATGCTGACGACATATTTTATTTCAGAGTCCTGCTTGTGACCTTCTGCTTATGCTGTGGTTTCTGGATGCACAATCAGGAGAACAGTACGTGCTGCCTGGAGCGGCTTGTACCAGACCGTGACAGTGCAGTAGCCTGTTTCGATCTTCATTTTCTCCCTTTAATTGGGTGGCCTTTCTTGTGTCTCTCCTGGCCTATAGTCCTGATAACTCAGGAGCACAGAGTGGACTGGCCAGGGTATCAAAAGACTGGGTACTTCAAATGAACAAAACCGTACAGGAGTTTATAGCACTTCAAAGAGGATGGAAGCATTTGCACTTCCCATAGCACCTGCTTTGTGTGCTAAAGATTGTAATGGGAACAAAAAACTTACAAGGGGGACGGAGGGAAGACTTTTTTGTGAGGAGAGGAAAAAAAAATAAAGAAAAGGGTAGCAGAAGTTGTCTTGGGATGTGAGTGAAACAGAAACGTTTGTCCTGAACTGAGGTGAATCTAATTACTGTGTAATAAAACAAAGGAAGATGGCTCAGCAGCCTTTTAAATTTCAGATACTTAGCGCTGACGCAGTGCTACAGATTTGACAGCTGTAGGTAAATGTGGAAAATGTCAGTCCAGTCCCTTTTCTGGGGTTTGCCAGGATCACTGAGGTACTCATACAGAAATCCATCAAATGCTATTAACTCCATATATGTGTTAATAATATTCTTAATCTTCATTATATTTTCTCTTAGGCCTATATGCTGCACAAATATTTCTTGGCATGCCTACAGATCTCTAATTGTTTGTATATTTGGCTTGCCTCAGGCCAACTTTAAATGAATGTGTACAGGAATCTTTGCTGTGTATGGGATTATTTAAGTATCATTACTATATCTGTGCGGTATTGTTGATCATGTGTCATCCCGTTCAAAAAACCACAGAAGGGGAATCCTGATGAGTTTTTGATCAAAGTGACATACTGGGGGATCCAGTCAGTGGTATTCAAAGGTGTTAGGGCTACATCTGTGCATTCCGAACATCTGTTGGTGGAAGTAATTGTTTATCCTTTTTTCAGGGTAGCCTAAAGGGGATGAGACTGTGCTTGCAACTCATCTAGAAATGCTTAAAGTAGCTCTGCACTACTTTATCTGATAGCATAAGGGTTCAGTGTGGGCAGAAGTCTTGCCTCTGACACTTGATAAATACACAGAAGACATTTCCTCTCAGGTGAGCTTGCTTATTAGTCTGAACCAGAACTGAGCTATCTTTTTTTTTTTTTTTTTTTCTTTTTGTCTCCTTCAACAGCCCTTCCTTTGGATCCCAGCATTCTGCACATTGCACGAAGCCCTCTGTTTTATGTGCACTGGAGTGATGTAGCTGCTTCTGGGGATGGGCAGACAGCGACTTGAATACAGCCATGGCAGAGGAGACTCTGTTTCTGGGTAAATGCCAGTGAATGGGGGGACAGAGGCAAATACAGATCAGGAAGTTGGACCCACATGATAGCGAAAGAAGTTAGGAAATATGGTGCTATAAAAATTCTTCCGTGGGGTCCTCAAACGGTTGGCATGTCTCTGTTGTGGTTTATGACATTTCTGGCTTGACAGAGAATGACAGCCCTGTCTTTCGGTGTTCAGGCTTATTTATGGTGTGTCATTGCCTTTGAGTTGCCTGTTCCAGACAGGTACTTTCACCTCCTTTACTTATTCCTACACTGTTATTCTGCTTTGCTGTTTCTATGTGGTATTATCTACCACTTGAAGGGGGGAAAAAAAAAAAAAAAAAAAAGACAAGGTGAGAAAAATGTGCTGATGTATTTGCTTGAATGGCACACTGTAGGGCCAGGCTTCTCAAAGAGCTTTTGTGCCTGTATAGCACCAACACCAGAAGCAGGGCAGTCAGGCGTACAGAACAGAGCGTGCAAATGCCTGCAGAAATCTGTCTGGTCATGGCCAGCGTGCTCTGGTGCAGCCACAAATGCAGATTTTGAGGCTCAGTGCTACACCAGTGGCACACTCACCAGTGTTTGGCAATGGTCCTGGCAGTGTTAAGGTTGAGGCTGTGGCAAAAAAAATCTATACTGAGCTGCATGGATTTGCCCCATAGACCACCAGTGGCCCTTGGGCCACGAGCTGGTCTGCCTAAATGAAATCATGCTGTGGTTAGAATTCCTGACTCAGTTCCTATTGTGTATTCTCTTTGGTGGTTCAGTTTTGGACAGATTTCCAAAGTGCTCCCAAGTGGTTTGAGTGCCATGATGTGGTGAGTGGCCTGGCCTCAGTCACGCTGAAAGGCTTGTGTCGGTCAGTCCTTCTGCGTAATAGGAGTCTCCAGCCCTAAGGTGATGAGCAAACTTCCCCACAGGCAAGAAGGAAAGCTAGAAGAGTGTCTGCTTACAGTTTCTCTTTGGTTTCTTCAGGTTAAAAACTCAGCTTTGCATGTGGAGAAAGAGCAGAGGCCTCTGTTGGCTGCCTTTCAAGAGACTCGCACCTTCCTTTTCCTCACTTCTGCAGCAGGGAGTTGTGGTTTCCCCTTTCATGTACCCTTACCACATCACAGACCTACCCTATCTCTAAAGCTATCACAAGGAGCTTGCCACCTCTCTCTCTGCCCTGACCCCAGCATCTTTCCCCACTCTCCCTCACTTTTTGTTTTTCTTCTTGTCTCTCCCTCCGTGTCACCTTCTGTTAAGCAAAGTCTCCTCTGCAAAGCCATGCTGGAAATAGAGGCGGCACGTGGGCCGAGAGAGCAGAAAGGATTTAGACACCTCTAAGCATAGTGCATCTTTTTGACAAATAGCCTGGTTATTGTGGGTGAAGAAAAAGAAACAGATCTGATTCTTAGCCATCACCACCAAAGCCTCCAGCAGCACTCAGTTCCCGTAAGAGGAGCAGGTTGATGGGAAGGTTTCTGCGGCCGAGCTCCAAAACATTCCCCCAGAGTCTCTGGGAATGTCAGCAGATTTCTAACCGAGCCAAGGCAAGGGCCTCAGCGCATCGCCTGGCTAGCTGACAGCACCTCCAAGCTATGCATAGGATTAGCCGTTGTCACACGCGCAGCCTTCCTGTGAACTCAGGGCATTCGGCTCCGTCCGCTCCCTCCAAGCACTGTGAAGGACAGGGGCTGCGGGGGCGTTTGGGCTGCAGGAGGTTGGTGAAGCAGGGTGGCTAATGCGGTGAAAGAGGAGGGGAGAAGTTGTGAAAGAAGCTTTTTGGTTTCACTACTTTCTTCCCGCAACCTGTATCCTGCCTGCGGAGAGCACTTAGCAGATTCATGGACCTGGGCTGCTGTGTGAGTTGAGAAAAAGTGAGGGAGAGTGAGAGAAAACCAAGGGAATACATTAAAAATTGCCTCTGTTACCTCATTAATCTTTTGCAGCAAATAATAACATGCAAAACTTGTGCTAGCAAAGCCTCCAAAGAATAACATTTTTTTTGGTGAGGTTTTAACAAATTAAAGAAATAAATTAAGTCACTAGCACAGCAGGAAAATGCTTGTGGCCTCCAGGATTTTTATATTTTACCATTGTTCTAAAAATAAACTGGGAAAAAAATATTCAAAAGTCTTTCAGTTGAAAAATAATATTTGCTTTAAGTGGCCGTGTTTGGGCTTTGCTCCCGCACGGCGCTTCACCACCTTCCCCAGCCCTGCGGCTGACTTTTGGAAGCAGAAGGCGGAAAATGGTAGGAGTGGAGGTAGCAAAGCCGTGCGGTGAAGGGAGAGGCTCGCTGGGTGTCAGCAGGACAAATGTAAAGCAGAAATTAAAACCCCTGTGCCCTACTCCACTGCATCTGCTGAGACAATTCACGTGTTAGAGATTAGCAATCGGCTTTCTGATACCCGCAGGCCCAAAGGAGTGGGAAAATTTCTAGCAGCTCCGGTAATTTTTGGCAGAGATGCTCCAAATAAGTGACCAGGCTGGTCCCCTCCTCTTTTGCTCTACCATGGACTGGTGATTTTTTTTAATGATGAGAACAAGGTTTTCCAGGTTGCCAGAAATCAGAGGAACAAGGGCTGCCTTCTGCTTTCCCTTTTCCATGCTCCTCTTTGTAATTTGCAGTAAAATGCCTAGAGTGAACAGCATTACCTCTCTGTTTTGTCTTCTTCCCTAAAATAGACTGCTTCCCCTCTCATCCCAGCTGCTACCTTAGTACTTGCTTCCACTGCTTCTCCTCCCTGGGCTACCTCCACTTCCCATACACTGCCTGTTGTCATTTCTTCCTGCTCCACTTGGGCTTTGCCTTGGGGAAGAATAACTATACTCTCTTTGTAGCCTGTCCCAGAAATTGGGAAAAAAACTCTTTTTTTTTTTTTTTTGTCACAGCCAGCTGAGCTGCATGATCTGCAAGCAAACAACATTGTAGAGGAGGCTTTTTAGAGGTACAAATGATGGGTAAGTGTCCAGCTTCCCACTAAAGATTCTCACTAGAAGTTAGGTAATGTGAATTTCTCCTGCTCCAGACATTGGTCACACGGAAGCTGAATGCAGACAGTTTGACTGTAACTGCCCCCCAACCTCACCTAAATTCTGCAGTAGTGGGAATTATATATCTGCATGACCGCTATAAGGAAACATTGACAGTCTGCATAGCTTTTTGCTGCTGGAGCTCTGACACTTGTTCCCTTCCCTGTAGAAGCCTCTGAAGTGACTCGACCACTGATTTTGTGTGGATTACCTGCGCACGGGGTAATGCACTTGTACAGGCATGTGCATAACACTTCCAAATCTGGGAAAGCCAGAACTCCAGTTTCCCCTTGTATCTTCAGTTAGTCTCCTTGTGACTCTTGTTTTTCTGCTGTAGCCTTTAATTACATATGCTTCTGCTGTTTTCCCCTTCTTTCATCCATGCCTTATTTTGTGCACAGAATGGGCTGTGCTCAATTAATGAACACTTAGTTTTCTCCTTACTGTTCACTGTGTGGCCCCGAGCCTTACCTTCTGCACAATATTCAAGCCCTGCTCTGTCGACAAAATGGTTTATTTCCTCATGGGCTTTTCTGTGTCCTTATCACTGTATGTGTAGCTGTGGCTACACAAGTGGTTTGTGGTGGAACTTGTTCTGGTACTTGTCCCCAGCCTCCTGATGAAGCCCACTTACTCCTTTCATTCTTGGGATGGTTTTAGAGTAGAAAAATATGCCAGGAAAACCTGTATAATTTGCTGTGAAGGGAGGTAGCTACTTTATTTTGTTTGTTTGCAGCTAGTGCACATTCTGTTTTGTTACAAAACCTGTGGGTGAGCAGCAAAGTGGAAGGCTGCTTTATTCTGCCTGCTTCAGTGCTGGAGAGAGGAGAAAACTGCCCCTTCTCCGGGGGCTATGGGGAGGGCAGAAGAGCTTTTACAGAGGCCAGTGTGGGGCATCCCATTTTCCCCAACACACACCCCTAAACGTGGAGCAGAGCTTATGGGAAATGCCTGAGCATGCCACTGGGCTATGACATCCCCACATGGCCCTCACGTCTCCTGGGTTCAGGAATGGTGCAGGGCTTGGAGCTGAGCAGAGCACGCTGAAAACGGCTGGACTGAGAAGGACTGGGAGCTCTCCAGCATGTGAACACACAGCAGCCAGAAAGATACAGTGAGGAAGGAGTGGAGAGGACTGGGATTTTTTTCGAAGATGTGTTTTCTCTGTTTTGAAAAGCCTGGATCACGTCGGTGCAGATCCTCACTGCTTTGGCGCACTTGGGGTGCTCACATGAAGGAAAAGGTATGAAAAGACCACCTCAAAGCGCTGGCCAGCTTGAGATGATGTTGCATCCAAAAAGCAATCATAGAATAGTTTGAGGTGGAAGGGACCATGGAGGTCATCTAGTCCAACCCCCCTGCAGTGAGCAGGGACACCTTCCACTAGACCAGGTTGCCCAGAGCCCCATCCAACCTGGCCTTGAATGTTTCCAGGGACGGGACATCTACCACGTCCCTGGGCAACCTGTTCTGGTGTTTCACCACCCTAAGTGTATTTCTTCCTTGTATCTAGTCTAAACGTCTCCTCTTTTAGTTTAACATCATTACCAGCTTGGCAGCAGCTGGATTTCTTTGACCGCATCTGCCTGTGTTGTACACTGTTAAATCCTAGCGGCAGTCCTGGCTCTGGGGCTCTATAGAAAGCTTCTGGCTCTTCCTGGTTGCTGCGCTAACTCCTGAGTGGTCCGAGAAGGCAAGCTCTTTGTGATGCTGGCATTTTCCCCTGCGGAGAACATGTTTGGTTCCTGTAAGGCTGCAACAGCAAGCGCTGCTCTTAAGGCAGACCTGAGACATTGCACGGTGTTGGACTCGTGTGATTAACAGGGATGGTGTTCGCTGGGCTGAAGATGACAAATAATAATCTCTCTTTCCCGGAAGTTAGCAAGTCAGCAAGGTGTTTAAAGGTATTGATGGTTGTATGGCGCTGAGGCTAGATTAGGATTTAGCATAAACCTCGAGCAGCCTAAGGAGGAGGTCTCTGAGATGGTGATGGACTGGTTTAAGTGTGGGGCTTATGCGTGAGGATGGATGGAACTAGTGGAGAGACAGACTGCCAGGTACTAATGGAATGAGGAGAAGAAATGTTTTACCATCTATTTAATGTTTTAGTGATCTTTTCCTTTACATAACTCTATTAGGAGAGCTTTGCTTTGTGTTTTAAAGGCCAGCATGAATATCTGAACCAAGAGACTGCTGGAGGTATATGATCAGAGTTTTCCAGAGCAGGTGACTAGGCAAAGGGGTGCTCTCAGCTTCCTGAAGTGTTGGGGACATCCTTTAACAGCCATCTTTTAAAACATGGGGAAACATACCTACATGAATGATGCTTCAATTCTACCACCGTGGGAAAAAATAAATCCTTACTCATGGTCCCAGTCGCTCTGGTGTGTGGCCCCGGCTTGGCAGGAGCCATGGTTCAGTCTCTTCTGAATTTCCAGCTCTCTAAACAAACTGTATGTTATTGAAATGGAAGAATCTATTTTCCACTGGGACTTAAAATAATTTGTATCAAGTCCTGGGAGTTTCCAAAATACCAGATTATGAAATTGTCTTTGTTAAAACAGGAAAGGGATCCCAGAGCGTGGAGATTTTGAGTCGGTGATCTGGATCTGCTCGTCATGGGAGCAAAGGGGAATTCCACAACTAGTTTCAGTGTCTGGACAGCAATGTCTATCAAGGTAGGGTCAGAGATGCTGGTAGCCCCCCCTTTAGCACTTGCACAGAGCAGCTGTGTTGCTGTGTGTCTCCTTCACCACTCTGATGGTTGACTCCAGCCTTGAGTACCAAAAATCTGTAGCAACAGGTTTCTGACCTTACAGGGAGAAAGGGGAGGAGATGGACTTGCAAGAAACTTACAAGGTCATGTCACACTAGAAAACTAGTGTTTGCTTTCGTTTCCTGAACAGCAGGTGCTAACTCCAGGACACAGAAAGTGTGGAGCAATAGGATGGTTCTCTTGAAGGGACCATGGGATGGCCTGCGAGGAGCCAGGCTAAACTGAAGGTAAGGAATGCTTTATGGGCAGCAAGTTTAGAAAGAGATGTAAATTTTTTTTACAAGAGAACAGCTTGGAAGCTGTGGCTGGTTCTGAACCAGGGCTTAAGCACTTTAACGGGAAGGCATGGGGTTAAAAGGGGCTGATGCAGGTGGAGGATATTCCACATCTAGCCTTGGATTTGAGTCCAATTTCTGTGATAAGAACCATATTTAATGTAAAGCTGAAAAGATAGCACAAAGATGAAACAATGGGAACTAAAAGAAGTCTGGCCAAAATTTTAATTTACATGAGCTATGTAAACCTCTCTCTCAAACTGTAGTCACTGATATATTTTTATTTTCTTTGCTTCCCAGAGGCAAGAGTAATAACTCCATGCCAAAAGGCTGATTTTCCCAAAATTTACCAAAAACTAGCATGAATTCTTCAATGGCCAGTGTCGCAGAAGTTGCTTGTCTAAAAATTTAGAGAGTTTTGTAAGCATTGACGTTGTGAACAGAAAGGGGCCAACTCAACCCCAGGCCATAGGTAAGTTTGGATCCTTATCCACACTCGATATCTCATTATTGTGAGATCCAGGTTCTTCTCTGCTTGATGTCTTTCCATGATTCCCCTGTATTCATTTTATCCTTGACAGGCTAGTGAACATCTTCTGGCACTTGTATCAAAAGGTTTGGGATGGGAACAGGTGAACGTAATCTTCAGATAAATGCAGTATACCAAGACCACAGATAAATGGTCTCTCCCATGGACAGAAAAGTGGGGCCTGTAGCTCTGAAAAGCTTTTGATTTAGATTCCTCCCCAGAGAATAATGACAATGATGTTACCACAGTTGTGATCCTGTAGTGGGGTGAGCTGGGCTGGGAAACTCTCAGGTACATACCTGCAGCTTGGCTGCCCACAGGATTTTGTGCCTTGAGTCAGGAATGCTCTATTGGGTAGTATGCTGCTAAGGCTTAGTGGCTTGAGCCTTCCCCAAATTAGCCAAAAGACAATAAATGAACTTGAATGCACCCCTGATGCAGTAGAAGTATACAAACAAATGTATCCATCTCTGCTGGGTCACATTCACATGCACGTGTTGGTTCCTCGGTGCCAAATACTGCTTTGAACTCCAGCGCTGCATGCTGCTGGAAATGGCAGAAAGAGATAGCTATCTCTGTCTGTACACGCACATATACATATTTTTTGACCTGCAGCATATGGTGAAGTTTGCTTAATCCATGGGAAACTCACATACCCATATATGACGTGACATATTTTCTCCATGAAATGCAAAGGCTAGTTTTACACTGGGCTGTATTTGTTACTGGATCCTCAAGTGCATTTCTGCTGCATAGCTAGGTAGGTATGTTTGGGGGTGTTTGGGTTTTTGGTTTTTTTTTAATTTCTGCTGTTCCACTTTAAAAAAAATAAAAAAGCTAAACCAAAGAAAACCCCACATTAGAAAACAAATAAATAGTTCAGAATACGTGCTTTATGTCAACCATTTCACTGTTACTATTTTATCTCTATAAACAGGGCAGAGGCAAACCCCATCCAAACAAGGAACGGAAGATGCATTGCAAAATTATGGCTGTGGGTCACGTGAGTCAAGGACACATGCACGGATATATTTTTGACTGGAAGGCCCAGCTCAGAAATGTGGTGCTTGCATTTTAGTGCTGCTGCATTGTGAGTTGCTGAGTGCCCCTACAGTAAGTTGTGTACACTCCGTCTGCATCTGACTTATTGCATGTGTGCAGTCACTACTTGTCCATGATTTTGGGTGTCCAGCCTTACAGAAGTTCAGAAATCCCATGCAAATGTGCAGCAATGAGAGACTCCATTGGAGGGTACTAAACTTCTTGACATTCCATAGGAATTCAGCCCTTTTATAAAATAGGAAGCTTGGGTCACTTTTTATAAAGGAGAAGCCCAGTCCAAGCTCCTGGAGTCAGATGGAAGTACTCCGTTGAACTAAACAAGAAGCTGGGCTGGCCCCATAACAAATCTCATCTCCTGTGCAGATGTGGCAGTTTCATTTGCTTTTTCATCTTGTGGGTTCTCAACTGGTCAGCTGCTGAGAGAATTCCCAAAAGTTGCTTTAATTTTCAGCACACCTTACACACTGCCTATAGTCCATGGCAAAGCCTAGTCTCTCTGTACGGAGATGTTCCCTCACGCTCCACTTACTGTGGTTCAGCATTGCTGAGAGAGCCTGTCCCTGGTCCTTCGTAGCTGCTTGGTTTGTTTTAATAACTTGATGAGTGTCGTGGGTTAAAGTTAACTTAAAGTTAACTCTGTTAATTTTTTTTTCTTTTCTCTCCCTCTTCTTCATAAATAGCTAGCAAGAGGCTGTGTTTTGGATTTAGGCTCAGGAGAAGCTGATAAGACCGATGTTTTGTTCTGCTGCCAAGGTCAGCAGACAAGCAAAGAGGCACAGCCGGTTGCTAGCATAGGATTTGCCCTTATGTTAAAATTGAAACTCAGAATAGCCAATGATATTCCATAACATGCACGTCATTCCCAGTATATGGGTAAGAACACCCGGAAGAGTGCTCTCTTTTGCCTCTGCTCCGCTTTTTCAGTGCTCTCTCCTGGCTCGGCATCACTCGTCCAAGGCCTTTCCTCCCCCCCCACTGCACACACACCCCAGTC
>NW_010130509.1:0-1862 GCF_000699245.1 Pterocles gutturalis | reverse complement strand
AAACCCACATTACTGTAACAACACATTGTGTACTGTCACCAACAATCCTTCCAAGAATCCCCTAAGCTGGGATACTAACCTTGCATAACTGCAGCTCTGCCAAACATTTTTGCTGGGCCATCTCGTACTGGACGCAAATTTTCATCATGTATTGCATGTTGTGGGTATCTGAAGGGAACAACAGCCCATTGTAAAGATTTCTGCATTTCACTGTGAGAAATGGTGACATGACAGAGGACCTGTGCTGAGTGTCAGCGCTGGCAATGTATCCCAGGAGTGTCTACACACTGGTATGACACTACCAACCAGGGAAATAAGATGTTTTAATATAAATCTTTTCAATATTATGCTTAAAAGTAGTGAGTTGTTTAGAATCACTATGCAGGCTACAAACATTATGACAGGATGTGCTCTGGAGAAAGAGACAGTAGACACCCAGGGGGACGGCACACTGCAAGACTTAGGGAAAGGGAGCATCTAAAATACTTGGCTTCTCGTTCTCCAAGAGGTAAAAAGGAGTATTTTTCTATAATTGAGAACTGATCGGCATTAAAATTAACTTTCCATCTTCCCCAGATTAATTCTGATGAAGTCAATTCCTTCTAGATCTCACCAAGAAAAAACGCTTGTGCTGGCAAAAGGGAGGTGATGCAGCAGACAGCGTATTTGTGTCACATCACTAGCTCAAAGCACCTGAGAAGGTACATGGAAACACATGGAACAAAGAACAGAGCAAACATAGGCTTTCAAAGCAACCTTCTGAGTGTCACATCACTAGCTCAAAGCACCTGAGAAGGTTCATGGAAACACATGGAGCAAAGAACAGAGCAAACATACGCTTTCAAAGCAACCTTCTGGCTCATCACTGCCTGGAAAAAAGAAAGATTTGCGTGGATGCCAGACTGTTTTTATTATTTCCCAACGTACCTATGCTTTTGTTTAAATTCACCAAAGATCTGTACCATTCAGTTACATCAGCTTTCCCGTGTACTGGAGGCAACAAATTGCTGTTGAAATAGGAAACAAGAGTCAGATATCTTCAAATATAACCTAGTCACTTCTTAAAGGATAAAATTATGAATCAGAGTTATCATACTAGTGTGCTTTATTTTGTTTACAGCCATATCAGCCATAAAAATAAACCAAGATGACTAGCTGTGATGTACCTTGTTGCTACACACGTGGTAAAACAAAACCTGTCAATGTTGTCATGCATTGCACCCAAACCATCTTCTTCTTACCAGGCTGGACATTCAGACATAGCAGTGTTAGATTTCTATCACCACTTCTTTCTTAATTTATTACACAAAGTAAACTCCTACACAGAACTAATGCCTTGACGAGATCACCAATTTTTACTGTCTACCCATTCTTGTCTTCCTCTTTCTACTATGTTTCAAGTGTTAATAAGGTTTACTTTTGTGTTCCTGCATTTCTAGCCCTCCATCACCCCCTATTTAGTGTAAATGGTGTGCTGAAAACCAATAATGCATTTTTTCCATTAAAAAGAGCTCTGAAGTTTAACCCTAGCCCCTGCCTTTCTGCTAGATTGTAAAAGTGCACACTGAAAGGGAGCAAAGTGCATTGTGTAGGCAAGCCCCTCATTAACTCTAGAAATAATTCCATTTTCCTTTGTTCCTGTTCTCTCTTTTGTCATACCAAAGGTCCTGCAAAAACTCCAGTCTCCTTTCATCAAGTAAAATCTGATCCTTTATCATATTTTCCATTTCTGTTTTCACAGTTGGGGGATTCTGTAGGATGGAAGAATACACTGAAGTAAATATCTGTTTGGGAAAATTTCATGTTTGAAACACAAAATACATTTTATACATGAAGAATGCAGAGTTCTTTCAGCTTTTTAG
>NW_010130508.1:0-10216 GCF_000699245.1 Pterocles gutturalis | reverse complement strand
ACCATGTTTGAAGTGTTGGTGTCAGGGCCACCTGTAACACAAAAAAAAAAAAAAAAAAAAAAAAAAGACATATTGAATATATTCCAATTCCCCTACAAATACTATGCATTGGACAGTACATGGACTACTAGTCCAGTCTTCAGTAATAAACTAAAGGTTACCACAGAATTGTCAAATAATTTAGGAAATAATTCAGGAATAAAGCTCCAAAGGCACTGTGGTCCAACCCTCTTCTCAAAGCTCATACCATCCACAATTAGCTCACAGGAGAACAGTGCACTCAAGACACCTAAAGATGAGATTACCCAGCTTCACACTAATGCTTTTCAAACATTTAATGTAAAAGAACCTGTATATATGATTGCTTTTACATGTTGACATCATGTAATATACAGTATGAAGCTGCCAACAGGAACCTACCAGGAGAATGTCAATGTAATCCGAGAAATTTTCATCAAATACGATGTATTAAAAGCAATTTGTTAGTGGCTCCTTTTGATTCAAGTTTATCAGGCAATTAATGAGTGATATAAGAATTTATAAACATTTCTGAAATACATTTATTCACATTGCTAAGGGTTGCACGTAAAATACCAGGATAGAGAAAATGTTAACATCTCTTGTTCAACAAACTATCATTGGTGAATGAATTATGCTTTTAGTTGATGTTGATTATCACAGTCATATAATAAAATTCAAGTAATAATTTATCAACCATAACTTTGGAGGAAATAGTAGCAAGCAGTTTCATAGAGGATCTATTCTGAAAAGGCACTAAAATATGAACAGGAGCAGCCTATGTGTTTCAGGATATATTGATATTGACATAACTTGCATCTGATACTGAGAAGATACATATCTCTAAGAAGATTCTCTACAGTTTAAATAACTATAGACAAAATATATTTAAGTCAGCCTTTACAGGATGAAGGATAAGTGGCCTAAATTACAGAAGAAAGGAAAGGTAAAAGAAAAGAGGCAGAAAAGTGACAAAGAAAGGAGTAGACAACAACAATGTACAGAACGAGGGAGCATTAGTCTATGGTTACGATAACAATTTGGTTTGTATATTAAATCTCTTGCCACTAATGTTTGTCTACCAATTTCTGTAACCTTTTAGGATCCCTGATTCCAGGAGAAGGGTTGCATTTTTCCACAGCTTTATACACCAGCAAGACAATGACCTCCTAGTCCAGTCTGGCAAATTTGAGTGCTGTAACAAAACCAAAAAGAAATCAGAAAAACTACGAAATTCTGTTCTTGGATGTTAAAGCTTGATTACAAATATTCATACTAGAATTTCAAGTAACAATGACAATTTCTAAACCGGGACCTTGGGTCTAGAAAGAATGCTTCACAGCTGAGTGTAGGAGATGCTTTAAGGCTATGATTCATATCTCTCTGGATTATCTCTCAAAGCAAGCTTTTACTGCTGTTGGCACTACAGGGGAGTTTCAGTACTGAGAAACTGGGTTTGATTTTGCTATGCCTTATGCATGAACACCATCATTTTTGTTTGCTAAAATCTGGCTGCAAAGTACTCATTACTGCAGGTAGTGAGACAAGAGGAAAAGGAGCTCTGTAATTTAGATTTTTGGCATAATTTGGTTTGTTATATACCTGAGTGATAGTATAAATAGAGCACACAAGTAAAACAATAACAATTTCTGTTAGCTGATTGATACTACGATTTCATTTATAGCACACAGATAAAGATAAAGATCTTTGTCCCACATACTTCACTACCTTTGAGGATCTACTTTGCATTTTATGTTCCTTGTCTCACTGATAACCTTCTCCCTAAGATGACCCTTAGAAGGAATTATTTTGACGGACTGATTCTGGACAAGTTGCAAATATACCAGCTATATCTAAGGTAATGCTAAAGGAAGAACTCTTAATAAAAGGTAAAGAATAATGGTAAAGGAAGAAGAAGATAATATATATCAGCAAGACCAGAAATATAAAATGCAAAGTAAATCCTCAAAGGTAGTGAAGCATGTGGGGCAAAGATCTTTATCTGTATCTTTGTACTATAAATAAAGTTGTAGTATCAATCAGCTAACAGAAATCATTATTGTTTCTTTTATTTTCCAGTCAATGTGTAAGTTCCTAGGTACCAAAATATATTGTTCACTCCAGATATAAATTATTTAAGACCTGTAGCTGATGGAAGCTATACCACAGTCTAGCATGTCTTAGCAATGGGAAATTATTACCAAAAGCCTGTATCTCCTTTGTTCTCTTTCATTCTGCCACTTACTTCACTCTGTATACCCACAGCAATGTGCAAATTCCTATACTCCTTCTTCTATGTCTTATTTACACATTCACACAAAAACATACCTGGCATGATGAATTTTGTTACTGTTTTTTTCAGCTGTTCCTA
The DNA here is from genome assembly GCF_000699245.1 of Pterocles gutturalis. NCBI lineage: Eukaryota > Metazoa > Chordata > Aves > Pterocliformes > Pteroclidae > Pterocles > Pterocles gutturalis. The sequence continues at coordinate 7,827 of NW_010130508.1, read as the reverse complement.
TTCTCGAGTCTTCATTACTTCACTGTATCAAGTTGTTATTCCTTCTCATAAATGGCACTCACTTTTGGTGATATTTTTCTCTGCACAGCCTTAACTGCTCTGAATAGCATCAGCCAATGTAACTGTAGAGCAGCAGTGAATGAGGGGTTCTCAAATACAGAATTTGGCTTCAGTTTTACTGACGAGAATGTACTTCCCCATGAGTCCTACAGCCTTTACTTGTAGCAACAGGCTCCAGCCTTTTGTGTTTTCTAACAGCTCAAGCAGAAAACTTCAAGCACAAAGCTGTTAAGAGGCCTTTTTAAAAATGTGTTACTTTAATGCAATTAACTATATATCATTGCCCATAGCTCTCTTCTGAAAAACAAGCAGTACCTCGCTGTATTGACTTCTAACAGTAGATATAGCAAGGAAAAATTCAAGAAGCATTTGTCAGTAGTTTGCCTGCAGCAGATTTCATCTCCGTAAGTTCCATACACACTGTTTCTCCAGTAAGTCTCTACCATCCTATGCTGAGAAGTCACAAGCTGTAGTACCAGAAAACCAATGTTTGCAACAATAACAACAGCTTAATTCATACACAGCATGCTACAACAGAATAGGTCTTCAGAAGCTGGGTGTCGCTCCGATGTGTGGCTTCACAGGAAGCAAATTTATGGTTTTTAAAGAAAGTCAAGCTGAACTATTTTCTACTGCATACAGGTTCTTATACCACAACCACCCTGCTGTGTACCTTCCAGTACGAGAAGGCAGTTATGAATGCAGCAACACAAAAGCACAAAGTTGCTGCACGTTATTACAGCTTCTCTTTGTGCATAGGAATGTGCTAGCTGGTACCTCACTGTTTAAGTTATAGCATATTTTTAATGTTGTGCTGTTCTGTGTTGTGTTGGTTTAATGTTCTGTGCTGTTCTCTCCTTACATAAATGAAGAAGTACACTTCGCATCGATCCCATTCATTCTGAGGACATCTTCCTCTCCTTTTTAATCATCTTCTGCTACTCTTAGTTGGGTCTTCTTGTCCACTGTTCAAGAGTTCTGCCTCAAGCATTTGTCCAAGGACACGTCTACACTTTGGGCTGTGTAAGCAGAATTACTCCAAAGGCTTTTTAGCTCTAGCAGCTGCCAAAAGCATACTAAATTCATGAACAGCTCACATGTGCAGCGTAAGACACTGCAGCATGTCATAACACCTTCAGCTCATCTTAGCTACCAGTCTGAATCAGAACTTCCTTGCAGTGAACTGCAGTTCTATGTATTACTCATTCTATCTTAAATATTTTTCTGTGTTTTATTAATTTCATCCTTTTCCGTATTTTTATTTTATCTTCACTGCAATTTTGTATTTGCTTTCTTCGATTTAGAAGCCTTTTCATTTTTCTGGCCTTGTTCCGACAGTGAAGGTCAGACTGCTTTTTTTCTGACTGTCCTGCCCACTATCTTTTGGGAAAAACCACCTAGCAACATGTTCCATCAGTCAAAGCTTCCAGCTTAGGTCTAAAATTACATTAGTTCTACAATTCCCACCCCAGAAAAACAAGTAGATTGCTAGGTTCCGCATCACTCTGTCAGATGTGCCATTATTTTTCAGTGGGCTATAACTAATCATCTTTTTATTCCACACGCCCAGCTGCAGCTTCATGTTGTTGTCATTCCTCCCCCTGAGAATCCCAGCAAAAGTATTGGGTCAAGTCCTCTTCAACAAATCAAAGCTTCCCTGTCAAGCTTATCACATGTGGAGGAGTCAACTATCCCCATTTCTAACTTCTTCCAATGATCACAAGATTTGCCTGAACCACTGAAGCCTGATTACAGCTCTACAGAACCTGACTGAATTTAGCATGACTTTGTCCCAAGTTTCAAGCTTTAGCAACCTACGGGCATAACGATGCTAAAGAATAAGGCTGGTCCTGTTGTCACACGCATCATTCCTTGCTTGGTGTAGCAAGTGCCATTAAGTACCAAGTGGACTTGCTTTTGCCTAGGTTGTACGTATGTGGTTGGTTGAAATGGTGGCTGCTTGGCTCGGTGAACTTTTGCCCCTTTGCAAACACCTATTGACTCTAAAGAAAGCGATATCCTGCAATGTTCCTCAAAAGGAAGTAACTAATTACCAAGCCTGTTTCTTGCTGCCACTGAGCAGTTCATGTTTGGTAAGTGGTAAACCTGGGAAATACTGTAGCCGTCACCAAATAATTTCCAGCACTTACAGAACCCATTTATTCATTGCTAGTGCCTCCCAGCCTGCCTTCTCCCTTCTTCAGGAGACTTCACCATGACTACATGACCTGCAAGACTATGGCTTCTACACAAAAGTCTCCTACTGTTCTGGCCACCCAGGCCAAAGGACTAGCCCTCTCCACTCCTGGGGAAGAAGAAGTGACTCTCTTTATTGTTAAAGATTTCAAAAGATGGAGATCCACCTCAACTGTAAGGACACTAAACGCCCACAGTCACTAATTCAAGATCAGGAAAGTGATAAAAGCTGAGATAACATCATCACCACAGCAAGAGGTTTGGATATGACACTGAACCTCCCAGACGAATAGTTCCATATAGTGATTCAGCCATTTCACACAAAACATCTTTGACTTGTAATGGTTTGGGTTGGAAGGGACCTTAAAGATCATGGAGTTCCAACACCCCTGCCATGGGCAGGGACACCTTCCACTAGACCATGTTGCTCAAAGCCTCATCCAGCATGGCCTTGAACACCTCCAGGGATGGGGTATCCACAACGTCCCTGGGCAACCTGTTTCAGTGCCTCACCACTCTCACAGTAAAGAATTTCTTCCTTACATCTAGTCTAAACCTGCCCTCTTCCAGTTTAAATCCATTACCCCTCATCCCATTGTTACACGCCCTTGTAAAGAGTCCTTCCCCATCTCTCCTGTACGCCCCCTTCAGGTACTGGAAGGCCACTATAAGGTTCCCCCAGAGCCTTCTCTTCTCCAGGCTGAACAACCCCAGCTTTCTCAGCCTGTCCTCATAGGAGAGGTGCTCCAGCCCTCTGATCATCTTCGTGGCCCTCTAGACCAACTCCAACAGCTCAATGTCCTTCCTGTCCTGAGGACTCCAGAGCTGGATGCAGTACTCCAGGTGGGGTCTCACAAGAGCAGAGCAGAGGGGGAGAATCACCTCCCTCAGCCTGCTGGCAAAAATTCTCTTGATGCATCCCAGGATCGAGTTGGCCTTCTGGACCTCAGGCACCCTGCTGGCTCACGTTCACTTTTTCATCTACCAACATCCCCAAATCCTTCTCCTCAGGGCTGCTCTCAAGCCGTTCTCCTCCCAGCCTGCATTTGTGCTTCGGATTGCCTCGACCCATGTGCAGCGCCTTGCACTTGGCTTTGTTGAACTTCATGAGGTTGGCATGGGCCCACCTCTCAAGCCTGTCCAGGTCCCTCCAATGGCATCCCTTCCCTCTAGTATGCCAACTGCACCATACAGCTTGGTGTTGTTCGCAAACTTGCTGAGGGTGCACTTGATCCCACCAGTCAAGTCGCTGACAAAGATGCTAAATAGCACTGGTCCCAGTACCTATCTCTGAGGAATGCCACTTGTCACTGGTATCCATTTGGACATTGAGCCATAGACTGCAACTCTCTGAGTGCGACCATCCAGCCAGTTCCTTATCCAGCAGGTGGTCCATCCATCAAATCCATATTTTTCCAGTTTGGCCACCAGGATGTCATGTGGGGCAGTGTCAAACACTTTGGAGAAGTCCAGGTCTGTTGCTCTTTCTTTATCCACTGATGCCATAACTCCATCATAAAAGGCCACCAGGTTTGTCAGACACAATTTGCCCTTGGTGAAGCCATGCTGGTTACCAGTCACCTCTCCTTCATTTTCCATGTGCCTTAGTAGACCCTTCAGGAGGATCCACTCCATGATCTTGCCAGGCACAGAGGTGAGACTGACTGGCCTGTAGTTCCCTGGGTCTTCTTTTTTAGCCTTCTTGAAAATGGGGGTTATGTTTCCCATTTTCCAGCCCCTGGGAACTTAACCAGACTGCCATGACCTTCCAAATATGGTGGTTAATGGCTTGGCAACTTCATCTGCCAGTTCCCTCAGGAGCTGTGGATGTATCTTGTCAGGTCCCATGGACTTGTGCACCTTCACAAGGGTCTTGAGGTTCACCTAAAAGGGTCTCAATGTTCAGCTTCTCCATGACTTCAAAAATCCTTTCCAAAATCCCTGCTCTGACAGCAACCTATCTCAAAAAAACCACCTGTATCCAGGACTAAGGAATCTTTTCAGAACCCTGATGTATCTATGGGATGCTTTATGTCCCTATACCAAGATAACATTTCAGAAAGATCTCTCCCTCTCTGTGGCACATCCATTGTAGTAGATTTTGCATTGACTGCAGACTTTGTAACAATCTGTTACAAAACTGCTGAAACGATCCATGAAGAGTGGTAAAAAATTGTTCCTAAGCAATCTCTAACAGCATCGCTAAAAATATCTCTGCTCCACAGTCAAGTAGCTACCTTTGCCAGTCACTGAATGTTTGAATGTTACTGCCCATCTCCATATTCCCAGGCCATCCCCCTCTTCCTGGGGTTGAAAGAACAGTGGGTGTGAAGGCATGCTCCACCTACTTATATCCTAGCTGTGGATCATGGAAGCTTGGAAATGTCCTATATAGCCCCGATCTGAGCACTGTGTTGGAACACAAATTGCAGTGTAAATGAGCAGATAGATAATTCATCTCAAAGACTTTCCAGTTCCTGACAATTAACTTCTTTCTATTCTTGCCTCATGTATTTAGTGAATTCAGTAGACTAACTTATTGCATATAATGCTTAATTCAATGTGCAGATTAAAATGCTAGCTTGCAGGAACATGTTTAAAATGTGGCCAGAATTTTGAATTTCTCTGGCTATTTGAAAATTTAAACTACTGGTGTTTACATTACCTACATATCAGTACTATACTGGATATACAGTACAGTGTACAGCAGCATACTGTGTTATCAGTAGGGAAGAATATAACATAGTAAATCAAATTAAAAAGTCTTTCAGAAAATTGTCCATGTGCAAAAAAGGCACTTCACAACATGCTTCAAGGCTTAATTGTTTCCTTTGCCTGGGATCCCACATGTCCTGATTCTATCAAATGGCAGTCATAATGCTATTAATTTGTTTTTACCTGCTTGCACCAGAAAATGTCTAACGATGTTGTAAGTACAGTCAGATTTTTGGTGTGTTATTGAAAGTACAGTTTGTATATTTTAAAAGGCCTGAGTCCAGACAATTTATTTTATACACCAGGCTACAAGACCCTGTGCCAGAATGTAAGTATTTACAGCTCCGAAAGACCATGTTGTTTATGCCAGCAGAGGTTTTGGCGCAGTGTTTGTCACCACAGTTGAGAGTTTCACCTTTACCAACAAGATTCAAAACAAACCATTTATTACTAGAGAAGATGCTGACACAGAACTAGAAATCACTGCAACATGAACAATTCTCCCATCAGATTAAAACCCTGGGTTTCATAAGAATAAAAACAAAACTCAACCCACTGAGCGATGTAGTGTAATTGCCCAAAACATTCAGTCCTGCCTGTGAAAGAAGGAAAAGATTAATACAAACCATGTTTGGGCTAGACAGTGATCATTTAAGAAAAATTTCTTACCACATTTAGTTCTACTTACTTCCATTTGCACCATGGATGTCAAATTGTAGCATAAGGCAAGACAAATAGCAGCCCTGACTAAGAATTACTGGACTAACAAGGCAAAAAGTGATCAACTGGGGCTGTTACAACTGTCTTCAGGTCACTCACAAAGACAGTGGCTACCCCCCCATCTATGTCACTGTTGCAGTTAGGGCTGGTGGAAAATACAGGACTGAGTTGTGCTCGTTGACTGATATGATAGAAGTGGGACTCAGTCTGTCTATAAGGCTATTTGTTTATACTTTTGAAGTATTTTTGCATGCATCTAGAGTTTGCAAACCATTCCGAAGGGGAAACAAGGTATATAGGCAAGCATGCTATCATCACCTTCCCAAACCTACAAAAAGTCTTTGGGAAAGCCAACCATCTTAGAAGAGCTCACACAATACTGAATGCAGCAACTAAATTGTTACTTTAGTAATGATAATTTGTGCTAATACAGAAAAATTAAGTACAATTTCAAGTAAATGGTTTTGTTCTTCTGTGCAACTTCAGCTATGTGGAAGCAGTTTTACATTGAGTCTATAAATAGCCTGTGAAATACAAGAGCTCTTGCTTATTTGAAGAGTTACAATACATGTCATATGTGAGGCCAGATACAGCATTGGTTTTGAAGGGGGGGGCCGCTGTTCTACACGTTCTGGCAATAAACCAGGCATCGCTTCAGGCTATCAGATTTCGGAATGAGAATGTCACAAGAGGCTGTCTGTTGGCTGGGTGAAGGGGGAAGAGTTGAGCATCTGCTCCTGGAATGTCTATTTAGCAGCAGAACTCTAATGATCTTACAGGACACAGAACATACGCTAAAACAAAAGGAAAAAATTCCATTATTTTTGCAGTTGAAGCCTGCTTCCACTTAACCTTTTGTTGTCAAACACCAATTTTTTTTTCAGGATACTGAAGCAGTGATATCCATAAAGACTGAAAATCTACCAATTATACATGATTCTCAGACTGTAATCCTACATCAATGTAAGCACAAACACACCAACAGCAATCTGAAGAGAAAGCAAAAGTGACAAACTGTAATTAAGTACTTTTTTCATAATGAAAAAACTGTGGAACTTATTCCCCAGACATTAAGAAGGGTTTGAACACCAAAAACCCTGTAAGAGAAGAGGGAAAGGACTGGGCCTATGAAGTGCAGAGACCACCAATGGGCGGAACAGCAACTCTACAAGCACGTAATGTTGCTAGAAAGAGCATGAGCTGTGAGTAGGGACATGAAGTAACAAATTCAATCTGCAGGTTAGATAAATACCTATCAGAAACTCTCAGAAGTATAGCCAATTTTGTCTTGAGGAAAACGGAGGAACTAAATGACCTCTGCAGTGCCCATCAAGCTTTGCTCTGTTAGGTGTAAAATACAGAACATTCTCAGAGTTAGTAAAGAAAGTATTTTTGTTGGGGACATTAAGCCATCTCAGAAAGTAAATTAAGCATAATCAGAGACTGGTACTAAAAATGTGAGAAACAGGTTGTCTCCCACTACCTTCTTTAAAAGTTCTTTTCTCCTTAGCAGCTCATGCCAGCCAGTGTTTGAAACAGGATATTGGACTAGATGCCCTATTTGTCTAGCCTGTCTGCTTATTCCTCTCAAGATGTAACTAAAAATATAACATAGATCATATCCCACTTGAGCCCAAAGATAATCCAAGAAGTAAATGGACAATAGCCTAAAGTGTATGGCAGGAAACAACTTGGGCATGCACCAGTGGTGTCTGGTACCTTCCTGGAACAGCTTGCTTTGACACTCTTAGCACAGAGGAGGCTTATGGATGTAGCACTGAAACGTGTTCCTCCTCACTCATGAACTGGAAAAAATTAATCCGGAATGAAGAGGACATCTTCGAGCACATGACCGTGTCCCATTTACAACAGTCATTTTTCAGGGTTACTGGGTGAAGAAATGCGCAAGGATAACCATCATGGGAACCCAGAGGCTTCCCTGGATCCCGATCACATGAGCTACCCACTTAGTAAGGACAATTTCCTAGCAAACCAGCTTTCCACAAACACCTTTTCTAGGGATTGCTGCAGGCAACAGCGCTTCGCTAACACCCCTGCTGCTGACAACAGTGTTCTCCGGCGGCCGTGCTCCCACGGGAGCCTTGCGAAACACGGGGAGGGCTGCTGGCTCCTGCG